>NW_026057577.1:20429483-20460414 GCF_023721935.1 Panthera uncia | reverse complement strand
GACCTCATGCTTACACACACTTACACTCCTTCATACTTCCCATTGCCATCCCCACTATAGATCTTCCTCCCATATCCCATCCCAGGTGAGTACATAACCATGAAAGCATGCATCCAAATGTGTTTTTGAGAGGAACTGATAGAAAGTGTAAGGAGGGCAAGATGGCTTTTCTTCTGAGTGGTCAGGCCTTTGAGACAATTTGAACCAGTTCATGGAAGATGGGTATGACTTGTGTAGGCATAAAAGGGTAGAGGTTAAGGGTCTATCAGGACACATAAACTACTTGAACAAAGTCTCAGAGTCCAAATTTGGGATAGTGAGAAGGGACAGTGAGGGATTTCTGAGGAAACGTTTTTGTTGGAGACGGGAAGTGGGAAGTTATAACAGGAAGGGAAGGAATGGATGGTAGAAAGCTTTATTTATTCACTGATTTTTTATTTGAGAGAGAAGTGCACGTGAGTGGGAGAGAGGGAGAGATAGAGAGAATCTTAAGCAGGCTCCACTTCCCATGCAGAATCCGCTCCGGTGACCGTGGGATCATGATCTGAGCCATAATCAAGAGCTGGACCCTCAAGTGACCGGGCCCCTGTAAACTGTTAATTCTAGACCGAGGATGTTGAACTTTAGCCCGCACACAGTGGGGAGATTTGGGATAAATAACATCATCAATCTGAAAAAAATCTGTAATCCAATAACATTGATTAAGGGGCTCTATGTGCAGGGGCTGCCATTGGGTTGGGCCCTGGGGACAGAAAGATGGAAGTTTCACTTAGGATGGGACCTGGTGAACACAAAAGTTCGAGGTTTGAGAGGGGAGACTTTGGAAAAGAAGACAGAAAAGAAAGATCTAAGGGAGGATGTTTAAGAGTGTGACTTTTTAAAAGTTTGCTTATTTATTTTGAGGGAGAGAGAGAGAGAGCATGAGCAGGGGAGGGGCAGAGAGATAGAATCCCAAGCAAGCTCAGTGCTGTCAGCCCGGAGCCCCATGGGGGGGGTTTCATCTCACGATGTGAGCCAATATCTAGAGGCGGATGCTTAACCACCTGAGCCCCCTGGTGCCCCAAGAGTGTGATCTTCAAAGCTGCCCAGGGGAGTTTCCCAGAGAGCTTGGTTATTGTGTTACAAGTTGCACTAAGATCCTGAAGGGGAAGGATGGGATCTTGCTGTGGGTTTTCACGAGTGGAGGCATGTGGATGGACTTGGGAGGCAGAGCCTTAGTGGAGCAGGGTGCAGGGAGGAGAAACCAGTGTACAAGCAGTGGGTTGAAGAAGGGGGGCTGCGGACATGAAGATGCTACAGGAAGACCATGCTTCCCAAATACATGATGATGCATAAAAGTGGTGCATTTAGTGGTATGTTTTACACTGGTGAGAAAGAACAAGAGGCAATGGGGGTTTAGGAAGACGGTTCTGGCAATGGAACGCAGACTGGGCCGCAGTGTGGAAGTGACCGGAGGATGGGGGAGTTGTTGCAGGCAACGGGGCAGATGGCAGAGAACTGCAGCCTGGGCGGAGGCTGAATGAAGCGGTGAAGACAGTTATCCGTGAGGCTTCAGGATAGGAAGGAACAGGACTTGGTATTGGATTAAAGACTGAAAAATCAACATCCAAGATGTCCCTGAGCTTGGCTTGGGTGATCTGGTGCATTTAACATGCTGGGCCTGTTTTAAAAAAATGTTTATTTATTTGTCTTGAGAGAGAGAGAGAGAGAGAGCGCACACGTGTGTGTAGGGGAGGGGCAGAGAGAGAGAGAATTCCAAGCAGAGTCTGAGCTGTCAGTGCAGAGCCCAAGGCGGGACTCGATCTCATGAGCAGCGAGATCATGACTTGAGCTGAAACCAAGAGTTGGATGCTTAACAGTCTGAACCCCCCAGGTCCCCCTATGCTGGGTCCATTTCTGCCAACCTCCCTGTAACAGTCCAGGCTGACTGTGACACACACATCCAGGGCCTCTGACAGTGACCCTGAAGAAACATCAGACTTGGAGTTTTTCTTTGAACTGTGTCCTTTTGTATTAGGATCAGTGTTACGTGATCGTCCCAAACTAATTGCTCTGATTACTGTGCATGTCCTCTGTCATCTTTGTTCCCATGAGGGTGTAGCCATTGAAAACAGGCTGAGTCATTAGGGGAAGAAAGAGACACAAAGGCCACATCCACAGGGGCTAAATGACCTGTCAGGATAAGAGCCTTGAGCCGCTGCACAATGTACCTGCTCACATCATCATTTTGTTGTCAAAGCTGCTTTTTTTGCTTTCTTCCTTTTGCTCCCTGCTTCCAACTTATTTTTGGAGCATTTTAGTGACCTTGACCATGAAATGAAATGATGATGCCACTTCTCAAGGGAAATGTGTTTAAGATGTGCTGGTTCATGAAAGAGAATCATCAGTCAGAGTTCCCCAAGGGCTTAACCTTCATCTGCTTTTCAAAGAGAAAAGCTGCTTTCTTCCACTCACATGGGGAGAGCAGGCTGGCAGCTCTTTCTTCCCTTTCCTCCTCTGTCGCTTGCCTGCTTTCCTCAGTAAGAGTAGATTTTTTTTCTCTTTGGAGTCTTGCCGTACGGCTGCACCATCTGTAGCTCGATAACATGGTAATGTTTTACCTTTTTTTCAATTCTCTGTCTGTATTTCCCTATCCCCTTACTAATTCCTATCCTGGTATTGCTCTAATGAAGGGCAAAAAGGTTGAAATTGTGGACAGAACATGTAATTCAACTGTTGCTCTTGAGCTTGGCACGTGTTTGGGAAACTTAGTTTCTAGAAGCAGAATGTGAATGAATGTTGGCTGTAGTGACTTTTATCCTTTCTCTGTGGTTCTTTCTGTAAGGCGAAGAGGGGGAAAGAATCACGAGGTCATGTTTTCTGACAACAGAGCCATGCAAATGACCCACTCTCCCTCTATGGGTTGGGAGTCTTTTTTTTTTCATAGTAGGCTCCACACCCAACGTGAGGCTTGAGCTCATGATCCTGAGATCTAGAGTAAGATGTCAGATGAGCCAGGAGGTGCTTCTGGAGTCATTCTTTTATTGCTTATGATTGCAGTCTTGACTTTATGTGTATTTGAAGCTCTTCCTGAAGAGTCATTCAAGATGTCATGGAAGGAAATGAGAGAAGCCTTCTGGTGCACCTGGGTAAAGAGAACACAGAAGTGAAGCTGGCAATGTGGAGAAGAGCGGGGAGGAGGCCGGGCGCAGGGGGCCCCAGAGCAGGGGTAATAACGCAGCCACCTGAGTGGGCTGAAGCAGAGAGTACTGTCAGCGATGGGCTTGGGTGAGTGCCCGGGAGCTGAAAGAGTCTAAGACCAATTTCCGTTGACAGTCAGTCTTCACGTGACTGGGTATTTTGTTCTACTTGTTCTATGTCATCTCATTTGCAGCCTACCCAGAAGTAATTTAGGAGCCATGACTTGGGCTTATAAATTTAGCTCCCCTTTGGACACCCAATGACGATGCTTCCCAGGAATGCCCCAAGGATAATTGTTGGACCCCAGTGGAGTCCTGGATTCCTTGTGTTGGTGGTAAAAAGGGGCTTTCGTGCTTGGAGATGGAGGGTTGATATTTCAGTCTCTGTCTTTGGGAGAGTGAATGCCATGGTTACCTTATGGAATATACGTGCAAGGTGCTGGACCTAACCACTCTGGACCTTCCACTACAAGGTCTGTTTTTCTTTCATTCTGGGTGAAGTCTACCTAGTACAAGGGTGCTAACATTTCTGAAAAAATTGCTGTTCCTTCCTCTTTGTTTCTACCTTTGCTTATTCTTACACACACACACACACACACACACACACACACACACACACACACTACTCCTGGTAAATTTTAAAGAAAGAATGGACCATATTCTTAGTCATTGAAGGAAAGAACCCAAACTACTTATCTCATTAAAAAAAAACATGTTTTTGGTGAATTGATGCACATAAGTCTCAGTCTTTTAAGCACTAATTTAGTACTTTTTCACGAGGGAAGCAGTTGCAGGGGAGAAGCTGAGGCACTACAGGTGAGGACCTCCTCACTTGTAATGTAATAACTCGGGAAGATGTTTGATTTCACGAAGTAAATTATTCTTGCTTCCATATAATAAGACACAGAAAGATGCTTCACCTTAAATTGATGTGAAACTGGTGTCTATTAGTATGTTTAATCTTTGTTCCAAATCTATGAGATTTTGATGTTTGAAGAAATGTGGCAAGACAATAAAAGCAGCTTTTTTTAACGTTTATGTTTTGAGAGAGGGGGAGAGGCAGAGAGACAGAGAGACAGACAGACAGACAGAATCCAAAGCAGGCTCCAGGCTCCGAACTGTCAGCACAGAGCCTGACGTGGGGCTTGAACCCACAAATAGTGAGATCATGACCTGAGCTGAGATCATCAACTGACTGAGCTTCCCTGGGGGTCCCCAAAGCAGCTCTTATGGAGAGGTTAGAATTCAGTAATTTTGAAAGATTTAAAAGAAGTTTGAAAAAAAAAACACATAGCTAGTTTTTCACGTTGACTTTAAGTGAAAGTTGAATTTACTTACCTCTCATCGTTTTTTGAGTGGGTGACACTAGAAAAGAGTGATTTTTTTAAAGCAGAGTTGAGGCTTCAGGAAATTCCTTCTTCCTTTCAAAATTCTAAGAAGTCAATTTCTTTCCAAAGCGTTAAGTATGAGCTTGTTTTAGAATAGCTTCTTTCTCCAACAGCAAGCTCCAAATGATTCAGCAGAAGTGATTTTTTCAAGAGTATTATCTTGGGTGAGGTAGGTAGATCTCACTCAAAAGAGAAGCTGGTAAGTGCAAGCTTTCTCTTTCTCTCACTCTCTCAACACACACACACACACACACACACACACACACGAATATATATATGTCCAAAGAATAACTATTATAAAAATAACACAAAACTCCAAAAAACACACACTCTGAGAACACTAGCGAGTGTGTTAATTTATTTTATGTTGCCAGCACGAGGGTAATGGAGCTGTGATGACCGACATTTCTTGTGACATATCGGTGAAATTCATTATCTGTGGGATGTTTCCTGTACCGCACACAGATTTACTAGGAGCTGATCCAGCACAGGCAGGCGTGTGGGGAAAAATGTAGCCGCAATTTAGAAAGGGAAATGGCCTGGGATGATAGCCTAGCTGGAAGTACGGATGTTCCTGTGTTGAAGATCAGTGCAATTAAAAGGATTTAACAGCCAGATTACCAACGGAGTAGCTGGAGGGCTTCATTGTTGGCCTCGACATGTCTTCTGTTGCCGTGATTTGAATGGGAAGGGTGATAGAACAGTCACAGTTCCTAGAACAAGGTACTTCAGATTTCCCAGCTCCACAGTAACTCAGTAATTTAAGACCCAGTGTTTAGGATAGAAGTGTGGCCAAGTGTCAAGAGGTTTGAGGAGTTGGAGACCGTGTGTAGAGGGCTGATAGCAATTACAGGAATGTTTGCTTATGTCGGTTGTGGGTCTTATAGTTCTAAGGTATTTCTCTGGGATGCTGAAGTTTTATTGCAAATTTCTAATCAACTTCAAGTCTAGGGTCTTAGTATTTTTAAAAAAAATAATGTTTATTTATTTTTGAGAGAGAGAGAGAGCTCACAAGTGGAGCAGGGGCAGAGAGAGAGGGGGACAGAGGATCCGAAGCAGGCTCTGTGCTGACAACAGCAAGCCTGATGTAGGGCTTGAACTCGTGAACTGCACGATCATGACCTGAGCTGAAGTTGGATGCTCAACCAACTGAGCCACCCAGGTGCCCCCAGCGTCTTAGTATTGAAAGTATTTCATTTGCTAGACAATTCCAAAAGCATGTTGTTGGTTATACCTGTATTCCAATAATTAAAATTACGTTCCATAAGCTCAACGTGGCATGGTGGAAAAGAACGGTCTTTGAGTTTGGAGTCGGATGATGTAATTTCCAGACCTCCACTGGGAAATGACATCAATTTTGTCCCCCAGTTCAAACTCTCTGGGTGGGGGACAAATCATGTAGCCTCTGTAAGCCTTAGGTACTTTGTCTGTAAAATGGCAATGTTCCCTTGGCTCTACCTCTCTTAGGTGAGGGCGCGAGAATCAGGCCATGCTGTATGTGAGAGAGTTTTGTAATAACAACAGACGAAGGGAAATTTCCTTCCTACTATGTTCCTTTATTGTTTTTGTCCTTTCATCTTTCGTTTTGATGATTTGTGTCATTTGATGAAGAGGTGTCATTGATTGAAGCCACCTTCCTTTATTGGAAGTATACATAATACATTTAAAAATGAGCTACTTTTATGATTGTCTACATCTTAGAAGTTCTGAAATCTGTAATTCTAACTTCTAGAAATATTCAGCAGAAAATATTTCTTTAACTGGTGATTTAATAACAGTGTAAACTTTGATTTACATATTCATAGCTTCTATTTGACCTCTAAACTTTAAAAGTATTTACCGTCTAACTTATGTACACTATCTGTATCATCATGGGGCGAAAATGACATTACTCATGTGGGTTGCTTAGAAATGGGGAACATATATATTTCACTATTATTTCCTTCTCTTGTATACTTTTGTGGTGGATGGAGCACTGTCCGAGGATTTGATCTGGAGCCTGTTAAGGAAAATTATAATTTCAAAGCTCTGGCTGGCTCCTCCCCTGTTCAGGATGGAAATTCAGCCTGCATTATTTAGAAAAACGTCGACAGTGGCTTTTTTAGGTTATGAAACTCAAGTTCCCCGACCGCCACCACTGTGACCTTAGCTGGAAAAAGGCACTTGATAGGAAAAGTGCCAAAGTGCTCTGTCAAATTTTGGAGTTCTTCTGTTGGGGTATGTACTCTGGGACTAAGGGTGTGGAGTTTCGGCAACTGGAGGAGGTCTATGGAGTAAAGCAGCCAGGGAGAAATTCCCATGGGTGGAGATAGCCAAATTAACTTTAAGAATGTTAAGATCTTGTTTTATGCTGTGTTGTCATTTCCCCTCTGTTATTCCCAAGCCCTTGGGAGGAATCTATTAAATCCTACAGTGGTGCTTTAGGGAATAAAGAAAGGGGAACTGTTAGTGATGCTTTAGGGAATAAGGAAAGGGGAAATGTTAATTACATTGGGAAGGTACATGACTTGCCATGGCGTAGGGGCCAGGGCTCGGATGTTAAACTGGATATTAAGGAAGAATCTAAACCCAGAAGAATGGACTAGAGGACATCTAGATTGTACTAGTGTTGGAAAAAAATCGTGAAGTTCTTACAAGTGGGTACCAAGATGGCTGGGTGATATAGAGGTTTGATGTGCAGAGTAAAGCAATTGGTCCCTGTTCAGTGCGATGCAAATAAATTCTGTCAGGTAGGTGGAATGTAACTGATGCCTTCTCCCCTAGACAATTCCAAATATTACGTTTGATTGCCTTGGATAGTGACCATTTTTGCATCTATTAGCAAATTTGTTTCAGCGTTGCCCATATAGAAAATCCTTTGGAAAGTCATTGGGATTGTTTTTGACATCTTACCGATTCTGTCATTAATTGATGAGTTAAATAAAATCTTGACATGTATTCATATGGTATTTGTATGAAAATCATGATTTTATCTGTTTAAAAACCGTCTTTTAACACAAGTTTCCACAGTGCTGATGTGATCACACTGATTTTCCAAATGACCGAGTAGAGACAGAGAGACAGAGCACAAGCAGGGGTGGGAGACACAGAAAGAGGGAGACACAGAATCTGAAGCAGACTCCAGGCTCTGAGCTGTCAGCACAGAGCCCGATGCAGGGCTCGAACTCACAAACTGTGAGATCATGACCTGAGCTGAAGTCAGATGCTTAACCGATTGAGCTACCCAGGTGCCCTCAGCATCTTTTCTTTATTGCTACATTTCTGTGTTGTGGGAGACACTGAAAGGTTTCTACCTCGAGCCCTCACTGATGGACCCTGACTGTATCCTTGCCTTCTCAGGCTTTAGACAGAAAGGCAAAGGAACAAGGATTAGCCACTGGAGGTCCCACTCTGAGAGGTGACCTGTGCAGAAAAAAGATGATTAATGCAAACAAGTCTGCAGCTACCCACAAAATAGAGTATTCCTGATTTTCACTCCCTTACTCTATTTTAGGAAGCTATTGCATGTGGGGAATGGTGTAGGCTGAATTAGTAAAAATTATAAATGAATTACAATGCACAATAGCTCTAATGATCATTACTGATACAAATTTCAATCAGTAATAAATTCAAGCAGTTGAGAGAACAGAAGATTCAGGAAGATAGCTTGAAATGGATGCATTTGTGGAACGAGGGAGATTTACTCTTTGATTCATAGAGTTTTCTATGAGAGATATTACGTCTGTCCCTATTTTCAACTGTTTGATTTAATGTTATGTTATCCAGAGACTGAGGAATTCGGAACATATAATTTCCTTCCGGAGGGAGGTGACAGGTCAGATCCTACGATCATTTTTGCTCAAGAATGTTAATTTCTTGTTAAGATGAATGACGTCTCCTCTTAGCATGGCTCGCATAATAATACTTCTTGTCTTTCATTTGTGACTTATAAAGAAATTGATTCATGAGATGCTCTTCAGAAAATACTGGATTCCCCAGTTGGTATTTGTAACTATTTCAAATGTAACTACAAGACTTTCCTAGTGTGACTTTTATGAGTCCATACTGATTTCACAGTCTTTTAAAAACATCTTCTTTATTGAAGTGTAGCTGACATACAATGTTATTAGTTTCAGGTGTACAACATAGCGATTCCACAATTCTGTACATCACTCAGCGCTTATCACAGGACGTGTAGTCACCATCTCTACCAATACAATGTTATTACACTATTATTGACTGAATTTCCCATGCCGTACTTTTCATCCCTGAGACTTTTTTATTTTGTAACTGGAATTTTATGCCTGTTAATCCCCTTCACCTTTTTCGCCTTTCCCTCCATACCTCTCCCATCTGGCAACCTGTAGTTTGTTCTCTGTATCTATGAGTCTATTTCTGTTTCTATTTGTTTCATGTTTTTTCTTTAGATTTGGCATGTAAGCAAAATCATATGGTACTTGTCTTCCTGTGTCTAACTTAATTTTGCTTAGCATAGTACCCTCTAGGTCCATACATGTTGTTGCAAATGGCAAAATTTCACTCTTTTTTATGGCCGAGAAATATTCTGTGTATATATACATGTGGAGATATGTGTATTTTTGTATATCACATTTTATTTTTTTATTATTTACTTATTTTATTTGAGAGAGAGAGAGAGCGTGAACAAGAGTGGGGGAGAGGGGTGGAGGGTGAGGGAGAATCAATCTTAAGCAGGCTCCACATTCAATGCTGAGCCTGACATGGGTCTTGATCCCACGACACTGGGATCATGACCCGAGCTGAAATCAAGAGTTAGACCCCCCAACTTGGGGTGCCTGAGTGGCTCAGTCAGTTAAGCATCTGACTTTGGCTCAGGTTATGATCTCACAGTGTGTGAGTTCAAGCCCCGCGTCTGGCTCTGTGCTGACAGCTCAGAGCCTGGAGCCTGCTTCAGATTCTGTGTCTTCCTCTCTCTCTGCCCCTCCTCTGCTCAAGCTCTGTCTCTCTGTCTGTCTCTCTCAAAAATAAATGAACATTAAAAAATATATTTAAAAAAAAGAGACACTTAACTAACTGAGCCACCGACGCCCCTACACCACATTTTCTTTATCCGTTCATCTATCGATGGATGTTTAGATTGCTTTCATATCTTGTTTAATGCTGCAATAAACATAGGGGTGCATATATCTTTTGAATTAGTGTTATCATTTACTTTGGGTGAATACTCAATGGTGCAATTACTGAATCATATGGTAGCTGCATTTTTATTTTTTTGAAGAGCCTCCCTACTGATTTCCACAGTGACTGCATCAGTTTATGTTCCCCCCAACAGGGTACAAAGGTTCCTTTTTCTCCATGTCCTCGCCAACACTTGTTATTTCTTCTTTTCTTTTTTTTTTTTTTTTAATGTTAGCCACTCTCACCAGTAGAAGGTGACATCTCATTGTGGTTTTGATTTGTGTTCCCCTGATGATGAGAGATGTTGAGCATCTCTTCATGCTGTTTACAGTCATTACATTAATATTCATCTAGGCCTTCAGTTTTTCTCTTTTCTGTTAAACTCATCATTAAAGTATATCTGATCTATGATTTCATTATCTGGCAATGTAAACTCTGCATGTTATTGTTGTAACTAAAATACTTTTGTTCTTTTTTTCTTTCCTTTTCTTTTTTTGAGAGAGTGTCCATGAGCAGGGGAGAAGGGCAGAGGGAGAGAGAGAATCTTGAGCAGGCTCCATGCTCAGTGCAGAGCCCAACACAGGGTTCGATCCCATGACCCTTGAATCATGACCTGAGCCAAAATGAAGAGCCAGATGCCCAAGTGACTGAGCCACCCAGGCACCCACTTTGTTCTTTTTTATCATCAAAAAAATATAAATCACTGTTGAAAAGTTAGAAAATACAGGGGCACCTGGCTGGCTCAGTTGATAGAGCATGTGACACTTGATCTCAGGGTTGTGAGTTCAAGCCCCATGTTGGGTATGGAGATAGCTTACTTAATAAAAACAAACAAAAAAACAACAACCTAAATTAGAAAATACAGATGAAAAATAATGAATTCTCCTTATGATTCTATCCCTCAGAAATAAGGACTCTTAATGCCTCTGGTATGTCATTTCAGCTAATTTTCTATGGATAAATGTAGATTTTATTTTATGCACACATATGTATTTAAAAACACACATCTTGTTGTTAGAAAATTGTTTTTTTCACCAAAAGGAATTAAATGAAATCTTCTCATATGCATAATATATATTCTGGAGCATGTATTCTCTTTTAATTTTTTTAAATGTTTATTTATTTTTGAGAGAGAAAGAGAGAGAGAGAGAGAGAGAGAGACAGATGGCAAGCAGGGGAGGGGCAGAGAGAGAGGGAGACACAGAATCTGAAGCAGGCTCCAGGCTCTGAGCTTTCAGCACAGAGACTGATGTGGAGCTCAAACCCACGAACCATGAGATCATGACCTGAGCTGAAGTCGGACGCTTAACCACTTAACCAACTAAGACCCAGGCACCCCCCGGAGCATGTATTCTTAACCGTGGGCTCTGGAGTCTGACCAATTGAAATCCCTGTTCTGGTTGTGTGGCTTTGGGAAATTAGTTAATCTTACTAAGCCTTAGTAATTTCATCTATGAAACGGATTTAATATTCACTACCTATTTTATGGCTATGTTGTGATGATTAAATAAAACAGTACTTGTAAAACATCCAACACATGAGAGCATTACATGCCAACTTTTGTAACTTCCCTGTCATCAAATATGACTATATTTTGATTGGTCTTACAAGTTGAATTAAAAATTGAACTGGGGTTGAGGGAGCAGAGCCAGGGGAGGTATTTCTTGCATTGTCTTTAGAGATAATCAGTATGTTTAGTAACCTGATGCTGTAACCAGAAAAATTGTGAGTGGTTTTCTTGATGACATTATGCTTGGTTAGTGGGTTCCTATCCATTTATCTACAGGGCTACCAGTTATAGACTGATGCTTTATAACTGAAGGTGAGCTACAGTGTCCATTATTGAATCAGACTCTAGCTCTAGTCTTCAAGAGACAACCAAACTGTTGTGGTGGGAAGCTGTGGAAATGTAATTTTGGTGGAACAGGGCGTCATTAATGATTAACAGAAGAACTATATACTTGAGTTCATTTTAACAGCTAATTTCCTTCGTGAGTTTCTGGAGATGCAAAACTCATGGCAAATTAAATCACAGCTAATTCAAAGCAATATTTATTTCAAACTGGTCAAAAAACTGATTCTAAGTCTCATACCACATTTTGGGGACTTGATCATTTTTGGTCATGAAACCAATTTAGTTCTTTGATTACATACCAAAATGACTTAATAGCCCTGTTAAAGATAATTTCATGTTAATATTTTGTTTTCTCTCTAGGCCTCTATTTATGATAAACTTAGTGGTTTGAAAGTTGGCATTTGTTTGTTAAGGGATATGACCTTTTATTTTAGGTCTTAATTGAATCTGCCAACTTACCATGTTTTGATTAAAGGCAGGTGACTGCTTTGTAAATATAAGGTTTTTGACCATGGCTTCTCACATCCCTACTTTTTTTTTTTTTTAAATGAATCACAGTATTTCCTTTTTTTTAAAAGATTTTTTATTTTGAGAGAGAGAGAGAGAGAGAGAGAGACAGAGAATCCCAGGTAGGCTCCTTGTTGTCACTGGGGCTTGATCCCACAAACTATGAGATCACGACTTGAGCCAAAACCAAGAGTTAGATGCTTAACCCACTGAACCACCCAGGTATCCCACACCCCCACCTTTTAATTTAAATTAAATTAATGTAATTTTTTTAATGTTTATTTTTGAGAGAGAGAGAGAGCAGGTGAAGAGCAGAGAGAGAGGTAGACAGAGAATCTCAAGCAGGCTCCATGCTGTCAGCACAGAGTCCTTTGGAGGGCTTGGACTCATGAACTGTGAGATCGTGACCTGAGCAAAAATCAAGAGTCAGATGCTTAGCCAACTGAGCCGTCCAGGAGCACATCCCCCCTACCTTTTTAAAACTAAAGATAAAAGATAACTACTGACTTAAGAAAAGAGATATTTTAAAATAGTGAAATTGTCATCAACAGCATAAAACAAAAAGGTTGGAAGAAAAATACATATTGGAAAGACGGAGCTCAGAGAGCTAATTGACTGTTCAAGTTTTCACACATCTGGTTGATGGTAGACCGTGGCTTTTTGTGCTCAGGTTATGCTTTTTCTGTGGCAGTACATAGCTTCTTCTATACATGTCTTATGAAGTGAACATGTAGTTACAAAAAATGTTATATACATATTGGAGTTGAAACTTACTGTTCTTTTAGTCCTATTTGAAATGAACATGCTTACTCTAATCAACATCAATCCCAGGTATTTTTTTCTTACATTTTAAACAAATTAAGAGTGAATTCCGGTTACAACTTGGGTGGGTTTTCTCTCTTAAGGGGTCTAGTATATTTGAACCAAGCCTTCATTCTGATCGAGCAACCGGGGATGCTGGTTGTTTCCCTGATGGTTTACACAGCACGGAATCTGAGTGTGTGAAGGTTTGATGGAGAGCTCTGGTTCTGAGGGCTGGACACCTGCGTCTCCTGATCTGTGCTGTGGTTTCTTTTTCCCTTTGCTCTGTGCCTCTTCATGCTCAACCTGATTAGATAATCACCTCCCTTCCCCACTCAGATTAGTAATGCCCTTTCTGCTGTTCTCCACAGCTTCTTTGATGAACTCTGAAGGACTGGGCTTGTGTAAATTTTGAACTAAGAAAACATTACGCCTGAAATGTAATAAAGGAAAATTATATTTTATTAAAATCTTTTAATTTTAGCGTTTTAATGGACATCGTTGATACTTTCAATTCCACTGTCCTTGTGCCTTGTCTGGAAAATGACAAGTTCATGTCGTTTTGATTTCCACTGTGTTGAGATGCTCTTTCCCCCCCAGCTTTATGGAGGAATAATTGAAAAATATAATTGTATATATTTAAAATGTACATGATGATTGATATGCATATATTTTGTGGAGTGATTACCAAGATAAAGATAGTTAATACATCCAGATGCTCTCTTTCAGTAAAAGAAAACCAAATGGCTTTTTGCAAGAGTAGCTGTGTTAGAATTTTCTTTTTCTTTTTTTTTTTTTTAAGTTTTTAAATTTTAATTCCACTATAATTAACACACAGTGTTATATTAGTTTCAGGTGTTCAATATAGTGTTTCAACAATTCTGTACTTGTCTCAGTGCTCGTCACAATAAGTGTACTCTTGGGTTGCCTGGGGGCTCAGTTGGTTGAGCGTCTGACTTCGGCTCAGGTCATGATCTTGCAGTCGGTGAGTTAGAAACCTGCATTGGGCTCTGTGCTGACACTCAGAGCCTGGAGCCTGCTTCGGGTTCTGTGTCTCCCTCTCTCTCTGCCCCTCCCCCTCTCACGCTGTGTCTCTCTCTTTCAAAAATAAATAAACATTAAAAAAAAAAACCCTGATAAGTGTACTCTTAATCCCCTTCACCCATTCTCCCCACCCCCACCTGCCCTCTGGTAACCATCAGTTTGTTCTCTGTAGTTAAGAGTCTGTTTCTTGGTTTGTATCCCCCTCTCCCTGTCTTTTTCCCCTTTGTTTTGTTTCTTAAATTCCACTTATGAGTGATGCATACAGTTTTTCTAATGCTTATGGAGTTTTTCCAAAGCTTAGTTCGTTAATACTCTGTCATGTCATAAATTACTAATTTATGTTAGTTGGTTTCATATAAGAGAATCTTCTTTTACCATGTTTCATTTTATGCCCGTTATATAATATATTACAATATAATATACTATAAATATATAAATAAATATGTATATATTTTTTCCCAGGGACAAAACTGATGGCATAGCATCCCCTTATGTTTCTTTATAATAGATTTTCTGCTGTAAAACACCATAATAACCAGAAAAGAGAATATAAAACTTGAAAAATGCTATTTTATAGATTCCGAATGACTTTAAATAAGTATATAGTTGCAGGATCATTAATGGTAAGCCTTTTTGCTTTAGTGTTGCTCTACTTGTGAGGATCTCTCACCAGGTCATAAATGTTTAATCTAAGTTATTGATGTCACTATATTATTCAGTTTCTAAAACACATTATAACATGCAGTACAATTTTATTTGCCCAGAGCGCATATTTTCTTCTGGGATTTGTTATTGTATTTTACACTAGTTTTATCTCAAACCACATATGAATGGCACTGTGTTGTCAGGGGAACTTGTATTTATATTCATTTTCAAACTTGGAATTTTATAAGTCCTTATCACTAAATAAGGTGGACCTGATTTACTTGAGTCTCAGTGTCCTCCTTGTTAAAAATGGGGTGTGTGAAGGTTAAAGTATTAAGCATAGATTGAGGACAGAGGAAATCTCTGTGCCTGCTGGTTGTCCTTTCTTCCTTCATGTCTATAAGCAAAGTAAGTGAGAGAATATAGCCTGTGATGGTTTGAATTCTGTCCTTGTCAAAAGACATGTTAAAGTCCTAAAACTGACTGTATCTCAGAATGTGACCTTATTTGGAAGTAGGGTTGTTGCAGGTATAATTGGTTAAGATGTGGTCATGCTGGAGTTGGGTGGACCTTTAATCCACTATGACTTGTGTCTTTATAAGAAGAGGGAAATGTGGGCACAGAGACACAGAGGAAGTGGCCATGTGAAGACCGTGGCAGGGTTTGGAGTTGCTGCTGTAGACAAGGAGTGCCTGATGCCATTCACTGGAAGCTGGAATAGACCAGAAGCATCCTCCCCTACAGGCTTTGTGGGCCACATGGTCCTCCCAACACTTCCATTTCAGACTTTTGGCCTCCAGATCTATGAGAGAAAAAATCTGTTGTTTTAAGCCCCCCAGTTTGTGGTACCTTGTCATGGCAAGCCTAGGAAACACATACAGAGGGCAAAAGACCTGCATCAGATCAAGTGTTCTAGATGAGATTCTGGCTAGGATCCTGGCTTGTCCTTGGTCATCCAATGCCTCAAGAATCTGAGATGCTGCACTGTGTGTGCAACTTGAAATGGGTGTGAGTCATACCAGTAGTTTATATTGAAAATCTTAAATTTGGAGGACCGTGAATCCCTCTGAAAATCTTATGGGTGCCATTGATACCTTTCAAAGCAAGGGGAATGCACACACAGACATATAGTATTTTACTTTGTATTTTATGGCATTCACAGCCTCTCTAGGGGATTTATGGTACAAAGTTAAGAATGCCTGCTCTAGAATTTCACTCTCAGTGTGCTGCTTGTAAAAACAGAGAATACACATCAGTAAACAGACATTGAATAAGTGATGCAACCAAAGTCATGTTTAACAAAACAGTGGTTATTAGAAGTTGGTGGATGGAGGGGCGCCTGGGTGGCTCAGTCAGTTGAGCGTCCAACTTTGGCTCAGGTCATGATCTCGGGGCTTGTGAGTTCAAGCCCCGCGTCGGGCTCTGTGCTGACAGCTCAGAGCCTGGAGCCTCTTTAGATTCTGTGTCTCTCTCTCTCTCTCTGCCCCTCCTCCACTCACACTCAGTCTCTCTCTGTCTCAAAAAGAAATAAACATTAAAAAAAAAAAAAGAAGTTGGTGGATGGAGAGATCACCTTGGGACTTTATGAACACAGGAGTTTGTCTCTGAATTCACATATTTGCCCCCTAGCGTTGTGGGAAGTGAATAGGAACTAATTGTAATAGCCAGCACTTACTGTGTGCTCTGTGCTGTCTTGCTTTCTGTTCGTTGTCTCTAAGTGCAGGCCTGTGTTGGGGGTTGGTGCCATTCAGCCATTCAGTCATTTTTTTTTTTTTTTTCAGCTTATAGAGTCATTTATTTGGATTCGTAGTTTACAAAGGGAGTTCCCTCATACCTTGTAGAAGAGTGGTATCACATCTAGATTGTTATATAGCTCAGGCTATTTTAAGGGAGATGTTCACTCTTATAGGATCTTAAATTCTTACTTTTAATGTTATCTGCAAATTAGGTTATGTTTACAGGTACAGTGATACATTAGCAGAATCTAAGAATTTACTCAAAATGTGATTTTATATGTTTGGCCCATTAATAGGCCTTACTGCCTGGAGTACAATTTGAAGGAATTTCTTTTTTTATTTTTTATTTTTTATTTTTTATTTTATTTTATTATTTATTTATTTTTTATATTTTATTTATTTATTATTTATTTATTTATTATTTTATTTATTTATTATTCTTTTAATATGAAATTTATTGTCAATTTGGTTTCCATACAACACCCAGTGCTCATCCCAACAGGTGTCCTCCTAAATGCCCATCACCCACTTTCGCCTTCCCACCTCTCCCGCCCCCCTATCAGCCCTCAGTTTATTCTCAGTGTTTAAGAGTCTCTTGTGGTTTGTCTCCTTTCCTCTCTGTAACTTTTTTTTCCTCCTTCCCCTCCCCCATGGTCTTCTGTTAAGTTTCTTAGGATCCACATAAGAGTGAAAACGTATGGTATCTGTCTTTCTCTGTCTGACTTATTTCACTTAGCATCACACTCTCCAATTCCATCCATGTTGCTACCAAAGGCCATATTTCATTCTTTCTCATTGCTAAGGAGTATTCCATTGTATATATAAACCACAATTTCTTTATCCATTCGTCAGTTGATGGACATTTAGGCTCTTTCCATAATTTGGCTATTGTTGAGAGTGCTGCTATCAACATTGGGGTACAAGTGCCCGTATGCATCAGCACTCTGAAGGAATTTTTTAAATACATCCTGAAACTGTCGTATGAATGGCACAGTTATATACATGTATGTCTATGTATGTATGCAGGTGTTAGTTTGAGTGTAAGTTTTAAAAATATCTTACTGTTGGAGCGCCTGGGTGGTTCAGTCGGTTACGTGCGAAACTTCGGCTCAGGTCATGATCTCACAGTTCATGGGTATGAGCTCCACCTCAGGCTCTGTGCTGACAGCTCAGAGCCTGGAACCTGCTTCGGATTCTGTGGTCTCCCTCTCCCTGCCTGTCCCCCACTCACACTCTGTGTCTTTTTCTCTCTCTCTCAAAAATAAATAAACATTATAAATAAATAAATAAATAAATAAATAAATAAAATCTTACTGTTTTTGAAATCTCATTTTCACATCCCCCGCCCTTTTTAGCATACTTGGAATTTCACATACTAGCAGCACTCTGGGTCTCTTGCCCTGGGAGAGGCTCTCCAAACCACAGCTCTTAAAGGTGCTCCTTCCAGGGACAAAGAGCAGGGGATTTCTCAGCAGGGCATCTCAAAGTCAGCTTCAGCTGGCCTGGGTGAGGCCTGAGCAGATTGATTAAAAAATTTTTTTTTCTTAATGTGTATTTATTTTTGAGAGAGAGACAGAGGGTGAACAGGGGAGGTACAGAGAGAGGGAGACACAGAATCTGAAGCAGGCTCCAGGCTCTGAGCTGTCAGCACAGAGCCTGACACGGGGCTCAAACTCACAAACTGTGAAATCATGATCTGAGTGAAGTCCGATGCTTAACCAACTGAGCCACCTTGACGCCCCAGCGAGCAGAATGATTTTTAAGAGCTTCTCTGATGATTGTGGAGCAAAGGCAGTTGGAGAACCACTGGCCCAAAGAGAAGAAAGAGAGCTGGAGGGCTCCATAAGGAAGAGATTTGGATTTCGCTGTTGCCATACCTCAGAGTCATTGCCTCTGAGAGACGGTGATGCACACAGCTGTGTTCCCCCCCTACAGAGGTTTCATGTTTGGGGAATATGGGGAGCAGCGACAGTCAACTGGCTTCAAAGAGCACCTAAAACACTCCACTGATTTTGCAGGGCAGAGAGGTAGTGATGCTCAGATGACTGATTCTAAAATGGAAAATAGAATGTATTTCCTGATTCTGCACCCCTGTCCCTGAGCAAATCACTCCTTGGCTCATATGAGAAGGGAGATAGTTGAGACAAGTTTTTTCATTGTTCTAAGAAAAAAAAATGCAGATGATCAAAGGAAGGGAAAGTATTAGATTAAAAAAAAATTGAATGAAAGAAGCAAATTGAATTAAAGCAGAAAGAGAACCCAAGAGCCAGGCCATCACAGTAAGGCAGGTAAACACTAAATGCTGGGCTCAAGGCCATTGTCATAGTTCCAATGTGGTTGCCTTTAAACAGTAACTGTTGAATCTCAATTGTCCTGAAGAGTGAGCGTACTTAGGAAAATGCTTGGAGCGATGTCCTTGTCCCTGCCTTAACGTTAACAATTTAAAGGCAAGAGTATCACAAGAAAGGTGGGCACAACAAAAGCTGTTTCTGAGTCTGGACTCGAAGCAGGCTGTGATGAAAATATTCTCCTTTCGATACAGGGAGGGGCATTTTTCTCATGGGAAATTTTATGACTTGCTTTTAGGTAGAAGAGAGAAGTCATAGAATTAAGAGAGAAGTCATAGAATTCTTTCTGCACCAGCTGTTTCTGGTGGAAATGAGGATCCCAGGTTGCCTCTGCACTGTCAGCACAGAGCTCGATATGGGGCTCAAACAGTCAAACTGTGAGATCATGACCTGAACAGAAATCAAGAGTTAGATGCCTAACTGACAGAGCCACCCAGGTGCCCCTCAAATTGAAAGTTTAAGTAATTTCTTCAAAATTATTTATTTGCTATTAAGAGCCCTAACAAAATAAATCCTTAAATTCTGAAAACAATTCCCTCAGAGAATCTTTTTACTAGGGAGAATATAGTTCAGTATAATCTGCGATTTCAAGGTGCCCCCATACTTCTTATTCTAAAAGACTTTATACGATGGTGGTATCTCTGGAGCTTGAATAATTATGATACCAAGCCAATACGGTGGCTTATGAGAGGTGAAAGAGTGACAGATCCCATTGATTTAAGACATCAGAAAAGCTTCTGCAGAGGAGGAGGTATTTACAATGTTCTTGGAAATACGGATAAAACTTAGCCTGGAGTGAATGCGGACGATGCAGTTACAGGTTTGCGTGTGACCAAAGGGGACAAAGTAGAGAACTCTTAGATGTGCTTAGGAATTATTCACTTTTTCCAGGGGGAAATAGCCTGTTGTCCATGAGAGTCAAGCTGGGGCTTTATTACTTGTTTTTGATGTCGCTTCAAGGAAAGATGATATGCCTGGGCACTGTTTGAAAAATGTTGTGGTGGACAGAATAGACAAGAGTGAGGGGGCAGGTGGAAGTGGTCCAGAAGTAGGTCTTAAGGAGAACCTGAACTGAAACTTGGACAGTAGATCTCTTCTCCAGAGGGAACCTGTGGCATGGATTAAATGAATATTTGCGAACGTGATCTTTACAACTTGGGGACTGGGAGAATGATAAAATCATAAACACAGACAGGGAGGTCAGTCAGAAAGAAAGACCAGAATGGAAAGGAAGGTGATCTTGAGGAAATGCTGAGAAGAATAGAGAGAGGGTCAAGAAAGAGATAGGTAGGAAGAAATCAAGGGAAGGAAGGCAGGACATAAACATCCACTGAAGGAAAGTGAGTGGGCATGATCTTGAGGTAGCCACTAAATTTGTTCATTAGGAGAAGGTTATTGTCAAGCCTTAGGAGATTGCTTTCAGTGCAGTTCTAGGTGTAGAAGGACGTTGAGAAGAGCAGAAAGGAATGGGTACACATAGTAGGCTATCGCTCTTTGGAGAAGTGTGACTGATAACGTGTGTGTGGGTTTTAGTAAAGTTTTACTGATAAAGTAAGGTCTAAAAATAGTGAAAGAGTGCCTGGGTGGGTCAGTCAGTTGAACGAATGACTCTTGATTTCTGCTCAGGTCGTGATCTTATGGTCGTGAGACTGAACACTGTGTTGGGCATGGATCCACTGGGCATGGACCCTGCTTAAGACTCTCTCTCTCTCTCTCTCTCTCTCTCTCTCTCTCTCTGTCTCCCCCTCTGCCCCCTCCCCTGCTCACATGCACAGTCTCTCTCTCTCTCTTTAAAAAGAAAAGGTAGAATAAAAAAAATAGTGAAGAAATTATGTGCCAACTATACTCAGTTTAAAAAAAAAAGAAAAAAAAATGGTGAAGAAAATTGAAGAGGGAGTAGAACTCACTCATTTAGTCCACTGTATGCTATTGCCTGGCACCAGGCAGTGAAATGAAATAATCAGCAAAACAGACGGCCTCTGCTTCAGGAAGCCTAGAATGGGGAAGACCGACATTTGTCAAATAAGCCGAGTTATTTAGATACAAACTCTAGACAAGTGCTGTGAAGAAAAAATACACGTAGCTACGAGAAAATATGAGAGGGATCCAGTCTGGGGTGGTGTCAGTGATGGCATCGTGAAGAAATGAGCTGAGAGCTGGGAGGAAAGCAGTGTGGGTGGGGGAGAGGGTCTAGAGGAACAGCATAGCCCTGGACTAGGGGGTGGCAGGAAGTGAGAGTGGGGCTGGACATACATGGCCTATTGTAGGAGCCAAAAAGAGTCCAGAGTTAAGGGGAGGTCTGTCCTTTTTATGTTCTAAGATAGGCTCAGTTGGTTAAGCATCTGACTCTTGATTTTGGCTCAGGTCATGATCTCACAGTTCATGAGTTCGAGCCCTGCATCGGGCTCTGCAGTGACAGTGCGGGGCCTGCTTGAGATTCTCTCTCTCCCTCCCCCGCTCATTCTCTCTGAAAATAAATAAATAAACGTTAAAAAAAAGGCAGATTATGTTCGTGAATGGCAGGGAGCAGCCACTGCTTGCAGAAGGAGAACTGAAGATTTCAGGAGTTGTTTTGTCATATGCCAGGTTAATGATACAAGCCAATGATTATTAACTCTAAATGCTGTTTCATTTTACTGAAGATCCTGAAATAAATGTTTCATGAGACCTAATATTCAGACCTGCAGTTTTCAGTAAGGGTGCCATGCTTTAGGCTGGAAATACATTTCTGAAGAATTGTGGCCAATTCACATTTTTGTAAATTGACTAATTTTAAACCCAGCAGGGAGTATGCTTTTTAAAGGAAACCTATGGTGTATCCTTTTATAAAGTACAGAATCTTTTCAGAAAACAAATATCTTTTGTAAATCTCTCCTTTAGTGGATGGGAAGCATATGCCATTATGCTGAGACACATATATTCACATGTACTTAGGATTTGACAGTGAACAAAGATGTTCTTCCGGAACCAAGAGCCACTTGCGTTCAGACTCTTTAGCCTGTAAATGTTTTTTTAGTAGGAAGGCCCAATCTTTCTGTCATCATCATCGTGCTTATTTTTTTTAGAAACCTCATTGATATAAATAACCTCTGGTTTCATTTTAATTGAAGATCACAACGTCTTGAGAATTCTAAAGAGTTATTTTCAGAAGAAGGGAGCCGCTGTTCCATATTTTTCAAGACATACACTTTTCTTTGTTCATGTTCTTCTTGAGTAACTGCCCAGAAGAAAACAAACAAAACCAAACCAACAACCATGGCTTTGTCGGAAGAGACAGCACTGATTTCCTAGATTACTTATTCTCAGAGAGTGGATTGCGAGAGCGTTAAGCGATGCCATTCTGATGTGGGATTGTGTTGTTGGGGTGTCCAGGGTGATTATTTGCAGACATTACCTTGGAGATTGATTATGAATTTTTTCTTGTTTTAGTCTTGGCTTCTAGATCTACTTGATATGGAATTTCATATCAAGAGGAAAAAACAGGAGACTTTTTCAATGGCTCATCTTCTGAGAATCATAGATATCTAAGAAAGTTCTTATGTCTATTCTAGGGTTTTTTGGTATGACAGATATTTATGTTGGATGCAGAATAAAACACAAAATATACTTAACCTTTATTCAGCTTGCATTATAAATGTATCCTACATGCTTTCAGCCACAGTGAATTATATTAATAACCTGTTATTGTAAAAATGTCAAGAGTCTTTTCTGTCTCTTGGAATGATTATTTATCTGCTCAAAGTATAGTGTTTATTTTAACACTCTTGACAAGAAGAAGAAGAAGAAGAAGAAGGAAAGTGCCTTTTAGTGAAATGTTATTTTCAAGCAATTTTTTTGAGATTACTCCAAAAAATTTCTCTAGAGATGACATAGGGAAAATGTCTAAATAGTATACAGGATCTGAAATCATTCTTACCCCCATTCGATTATGCAGAGAACATATAGACTTTATTTACTTATTTGTAGATGCGCTAACACATCGATCTCACTGTGTTTAAATAGGTTTGTCATTTAAAATGAACAAACAAGGGGCCCCTGGGTGGCTCAGTGTGTTAAGCATCCAACTCTTGGTTTTGGCTCAGGTCATGATCTTATAGTTCATGAGTTTGAGCCCTGCACTGACAGCATGGAGCCTGCTTGGGATCCTCTGTCTCCCTTTCTCTCTGCCCCTCCCCTGCTCTCTCTCTCTCTTTCTCTGTCTGTCTCTTACATTAAACAAATGAAATACTCTACATATATGTAGAGAGGAAAAAAAGCCCTTCATTTCCTTACCTTCCACGTCTGTCTGAGAGTACATTCTTCATGGGCACAACATAGTAAAACACTAGATTAGAGATTCTGGGATATCTTTTATATTTTTTAAAAAATAGAATGACTATACGTTCAAGTTTAGATAGCAGGGTTGGAGTGATTAAAAAAATTTTTTTTAAGTTTATTTATTTATTTATTTATTTAGAGAGAGCACAAGCAAAGGAGGGGCAGAGAGCGGGAGAGAGAGAGAATCCCAAGCAAGGCTCTACACTGCCAGTGCAGAACCTGATCCCAGGCTCAAACTCACAAACCCTGAGATCATGACCTGAGCTGCAATCAAGAGTCAGATGCTCGACCGGCTGGGCCACCCAGGCGCTCTGAGATTCTGAGATCTCTTCAATGCTTTTTACATGGGCATATGAATGCTGCAAAGAATCAACGAGAGAAGTTGCACCCATAGCTGAGTGCAGCATGCGGGCAAACTTCCCCAGCCCCCTCTTTGGTGATGTTTGCGGGTGGTGGGCCAGTGTGCAGTCCCAGTCATTCACCCAGTGTTTTAGGTTTGAGTCATCAGAATGACCTTTGATTTCTTCTCGCAGATAGCTGAACACTGTACACTAATTTTTTTAAATATTAATTTTTTTAATATGTAAAAATATTTACATAGTTTTTAATATTAAAAAAAAATCACACCATTTATTTCTTCCATCAGGAAGCCAGGTTCTGGATTACTGCGACCGCTCTCTGAGCGTCTTTTCTACTCTAGGCCCATTCTTTCCAAACCTCTCCTGTTTATTGCGCACTTCCCGTTTCTAGCAGCAATGTGTCGATCCTTTTCTCAAGAACTCGCACTTGGTTCCTGTTGCCTCTGGTAGTGGAATATACATTTCCGGTGCAGCTTCAGAGCTTCTGCGACATCATTTTGTCTTGGTAATCCAACACGATCTCCAGTTAGTCAAAAATGAACCCTCTTGACCAGTTGAGAAGTCTTGCTAGTACCCTGGGCTCCCTCTGCCCATATACACAATATATGTGCCTCAATTCTTATCTTTGCTCCTTTGGTTCTAATTTTTCTTCGCTCCCAAATGGCTCCTCTGTCCAGCCAACTTCTTGTCCCCATTGAACAAACACCTCCCGCTGGGTGTGGATCAATGACTTTCCTCAGGATGAGGTCAAGATGTTGGTTCCTTAGCTATCTTATGTTAAACAGCTGTTGGATTATATCAGAGTCCATTTGTTTTTAACAACCAGAGCAACTATAAATCCAAGTGGAAAAATGAAAGAAAGGCAAACCAAAGATAAGAGCTTAAATAAAATTGAAGAAAGACCAGTGGGAGTGTTTTGAGGATGGGTGCTGTAGAAAAAGAACATGAATGTGAAGTATACACCTGTCATGAACATCAGGGCCCATTGAGGTCTCAAGTTCTTTGTGAAGAATGATCTCCAAGGAAAGCTCACCTTAGCACCACAACAGAGAGAGGCATAAGACCTTGTGTTCAGTATTTATACTGATATTTACTCATTCACTTTCCATGATTCTTCCTTCCATATCCCAACAGCAGGGCCCCAAAACTGTGTGACTTGTACAGATACCCCTAGAGCTGCTGGCTGAATTATTATTATTATTTTTTAATATTTTTAATGTCTATTCATTTTTGAGAGACAGAGAGAGCACACGAGCAGGCGAGGGGCAGAGAGAGAGAGGGAGACACAGAATCTGAAGCAGGCTCCAGACTCTGAGCTGTCAGCACAGAGCCCGACATGGGGCTTGAACTCACGAACTGTGAGATCATGACCTGAGCTGAGGCCGGAGGCTTCACTGACTGAGCCACCCAGGCACCCCTGGCTGAATTATGTAATAGGGCAAATAGAGTGAGGTGGTGTGTTGGTGAATTATTATATCTAAGCTTTGATCCGAGCTGTGTCGATCTAGAAACTTCATCCAACAAGATATCCAGAGGCTGACAGTTTTTGAGACACTAGCTCACAGTGTCTAAACTCATGAGGTACAGGTGTGTAAATCATAATGTCAGCTTATTTTTTTTATTTTTTAATATTTATTTATTTTTGAGAGAGAAAGGGAGCAGGGGTAGGGGGTGGCTAGAGGGGCAGAGAGAGAGGGAGACACAGAATCTGAAGCAGGCTCCAGACTCTGAGCTGTCAGCACAGAGCCCGACATGGGGCTTGAACTCACGAACTGTGAGATCATGACCTGAGCTGAAGTTGGATGCTCAAGCAACTGAGTCATCCAGGTGTCCTACCCTTTAAATGTCCTATTTCTTTACAATTATGCCAACATTGTAGTGATTCTTCTTATTTTTTTAAATTTTATTTTTGAGAGAGAGAGAGAGAGAGAGAGAGGGAGAGAGAGTGAGCAGGGGAGGAGAGAGAGAGGAGACAGAGGATCCATATTGGACTCCACACTGAAAGCAGAGAGCCCAATGTGGGACTAGAACTCACGAAGCGAGAGATCATGATCTGAGCTGAATTCAAACCGACTGAGCCACCCTAGGCACCCCATAATGTCAGCTTATTAATCGACATTGGTGGATATTCCTTTCCAGGGACCTCACGTATCATTTCTAGGCACCCCGGAAACCAGAAAGTCAGAAGGAGGGACTCGGGGTTGCCTGGTGAGCATGGTGGCGGCACAAAACACACTGGGCTGTTTCAGGAGTGCTTCCTTTAGTCCCGAGAAAAATCTGGTGAGTTGTTGCCACACTACAGAAGAGAAATTAATACTGTTAACGTGAAGACATGAACGGAAACACGTGCCTTGTCTCCCCCCAAGAGCCAGAGGCAAATTGTTTGGCTTGGAGAATCCTTGATGATGAAAGTTAGGGAAGGGTCAAGAGGAAGACGGTAAGGCTATAAAGGCTTACTTTTCGAAGAAGGAAAGAACAGCTGGGTGGCTCAGTTGATTTCGGCTCAGGTTGTGATCTCACAGTTCGGTGACTTTGAGCCCCATGTCAGGCTGTGTGCTGACAGTGCAGAGCCTGCTTGGGGTTCTCTCACTCCCTCTCTCTCTCTCTGCTCCTCCCTCACTTGCGCCGTCTCTGTCTCTCTCAAAATAAATAAATATACTTGAAAAATATCTAAAACAGCAACAACAATGAAAAAAACCAAAATGAAGAATGTAGTACAACTTACCTTTATAGGAGTAACAGGAATTTCTAATGGAAACAGGCAGGCTTAGGCTGTCAAGATAATTTTGCTGTTACAGAGTCGGAATGTTTTTAGATTTTAGATCCTCTGGGGGAAGTAGCTACAGCTTCTCTCCTCAGTGGATGTTGGGCTAGATATTCCTTACTTTCTGTAGAGTTTCACTAACCTGAGAAAGCAAGAAAGGCCCCTGATGTTCAAAGCCGGGAGTAGTAAACTTGAAAGATAGAAGAAGGGAGAGGAGAACCCTGGCGCAGGGAGCCTTGGAGAGTTCTGGGAAGGGAGGGGTGGGGTGGGTTCTCCCAGTGTTGGCATTGGCATTGGGAGGTGGGAGGTACAGAAACAAAAGGAGGAAGGAGAGCATGGGGATCGTGGAATGACTTTGAATTACTTGGAGGGCTTCTTTTTTGGATGGAAAAGCACAGCTCTGGAGGTCTGCCCTGGTTGGTGCTGAGAGGGGAGGGTAGCTAACTAGCGGCCAGTCCTAGATTTCCCCCTACTGCCCTAGCCACCTGACACTGAACTTGGTATGGCTTTGGAACAGTCACTGAAAGCCTTTCCCTGAAGAGCCACTTAACCTTTTGTTCCGTCCAAGTCTGGGCCATGTTCGCTGTAGGAAAATTTGATACGCTTGTAACTAAACATGAAAGAAGCACTTTTTTTTTTCAGCCTCAACAGCCATAAGCTCCAACTGAAATAATAATAATAATAATAATAATAATAATAAAAACCCAGCCTAAATAAAAAGGGAATGTATTGATTTGTATATTCATTGGCTTCAAGTGTGACGTTAGGGGGCCCGGATCTCTCACCACATTTGTCTCTCCTTTTGGCTCTTCATCCCTCTGTGTTGTCTGAACAAAGGGCCCCAGAGAGACACAAGTTTACATTCACCCTATTTCAAGTTCAGTGTAAAAAATGATCAGCCCTTCTTGATCCTTGCACAGCAGACTGAAGATTGTATCTGGGAGGCCAAGCCTCATCACTGTGCCTATCCCCAGACAATCGTGGAAGGTGGGAGATTTGACTCTCGGATCAGACTTGCTTCGTCGATAACAAATGGGCTGAACATGGGAAGGGCCATCTCCCAAGGTCAAGTCAGAATGAAGAGCGGATACAGGTCAGGAGGAAACATCATTACCATTGTAAGAGTACAATTACCATTGTACTCTTCTCCAGAGACATGATGGTTAGCAGCCTGTCCCTTGGTATGAATTACTTGGCACAAGACTCATCTGGCTGCAGAACAGACAGAGCTGGACAGCCAGTAAAGTCTAACTCCCCAACTTCTTCCTCCCCATAGATTTCTGGGAAAAACCCTATGGGTTTGCGACACAGGAAGAAAGGTAGATGGCAGAAGTTACATAATAACCTTAGTTATTATTAGTTGAGCAACTACTTTATGCCAGGTGCTGTGCTAGCATTTTATGTTATCTAATTTAATTCTTCAAATACCACTATGTTTTAGGAACTGTTATCATGCTCGTTGTAGAATAAGAACATAAAGATAAAAGAGGCTAAACGGGGGGCGCCTGGGTGGCTCAATTGAGTGTCGGACTCTTGATCTCCACTTGGGTCTTGATCTTGGGGTCATGAGTTCAAGCCCTATGTTGGACTCTGTGCTGGGCATGAAGCCTACTTAAAAAAAAAAAAAAAAAAGAGGCTGGAGAGCGCTATGCTGTAGTCTGTTTATTTACTTGTGTGCTGTATGTGTCCATCCCTAACATGTAAATTCCCTGAGGGCAAGGACTTTGCCTATCTTCTTCACCACCGAGTTCTCAGTGCCCAGAACACTGCCTTTGAAATAGTAGGTGCTTAAGAAAACTCCCCACATATTGGCAAAATAGTGACTTTTATGTTATCTGAAAACCTTAGACAGTAAGTGAAAATGAAATACACTGGACTTTTGTAACTTTTATTCCTCACTTCACCAGTTTCAGCCTGTGCTTGAACTTTGTGTTCTTCTTCACATCTTTCCCCAGGTCTCCCCACCCATCTGTGTCTCTGTTCCCCCACAATGCAGGCTCTCTGCTCAAGCCGGGCAAACTCGATGGCTAAGCTGTGTGGCACGCACCTGTGCGTCTCTGGCTGTCCATGATGCACCTGGAAACTCCTGCTCCCTCTGTTCTCCTCGCTTCTCTCACCGTGCCCCGATAAAGAACACACAATTCTAAAGCCGTTAAGGGTGAAAGAAGATCCCAATACCTTTAAAAATGACCATGTACCGGGGTGGCTCAGTCAGTTGAGCATCTGACTCTTGATCTTGGCTCAGATCATGATCTCATGGTTCGTGAGCTCAAGTCCCTTGTCAGGTTCTGTGCTGACAGTGTGAATCCTTCTTGGGATTCTCTCTCCCCACCCCCATCTCTGTGCACCTCCCCTGCTTGCACTCTCTCTCTCTCAAAATAAATACTTAAAAGAGATAAAAATAAAGTAAAATGACCCTGTGGCTGTGAAAACAGGGTCATCCTTTCTAAAGATCTAGTAAGCTCTATCTGTGTTGGCAAAACTTTGAAGAACTCTAAGCCAGGCTTTGTAGAGTTTTGACAGGGCAGATAATTGCTATTAGGTATTTAAAGAGTCAAGGGATCAGATATTTGTGTGACTGCAAGATGCAGAACTAAAACAAGAAGGAAAACTATTGGGAAAGAGATTTGACTTTGTTTTTAACATTTATTTATTTTTGAGAGAGAGACAGAGTGTGGATGGGGGTGGGGCAGGGAGAAAGAGAGACACAGAATCCAAAACAGCCTCCAGACTCCAAGCTGTCAGCACAGACCCGGACATGGGGCTCAAACTCATGAACTGTGAGATCATGACCTGAGCTGAAGTCGGATGCTTAACCGACTGAGTCACCCTGGCACCCTGGAAACAGGTTTTACACCAACTTACAAAACAACTGCCAAATAAGAATTTTGTCAATGGAACTGGCTGCAAATAGAGTGAGTTCATCCTCCTTGGAGGCATTTATGCATGTCATTGAGGGGATTCAAGCATCTGATGCAGGACTGCACTAAATTATCACCTTTTTGTCATCTGTAGGTGTGCAGCTTCTCAGGGTGACGGCCCATTCCCAGATTGTGGGGGCTTTGGGAAGGGTTGACATACTATGGTAGGCGTAAATGGGACATAAACTTTATTCTGTAGTAAACTTGAGAAGTTACCATTAAAAATAAGTGTATGTATTAGGTGTGCTGTTTAGAAGGGACACATACACCCCCATGTTTATAGCAGCACTATGAACAATAGTCAAAGTATGGAAAGAGCCCAAATGTCCATCAACGGATGAATGGATAAAGAAGATGTGGTGTATACACACACACACACACACACACACACACACACACACACACACACACATATACACAATGGAGTATTACTTGGCAATCAAAAAGAATGAAATCTTGCCATTTGCAACTACGTGGATGGAACTGGAGGGTATTATGCTAAGTGAAATTAGTCAGAGAAAGACAAAAATCATATGACTTCACTCGTATGAGGACTTTAAGACACAGAACAGATGAACATAAGGGAAGGGAAGCAAAAATAATATAAAAACAGGGAGGGGGACAAAGCATAAGAGACTCAAAAATATGGAGAACAAACAGAAGGTTACTAGAGGGGGTGTGGGGGGGGATGGGCTAAATGGTTAAAGGACATTAAGGAATCTACTCCTGAAATCATTGTTGCACTATATGCTAACTAATTTGGATGTTAATTTTAAAAAATAAAAAACAAAACAAGTTAATAAAAACAAAAGATTAAGTGTATGCACGCAAGAGCATGAAAAAGCAGGAAAGAGAAGGGGAACATGGAAAGGGAGAGGAGAGGGGGTGGAGAGAGAGAGAAAATGAGAGCGAGAGAGACTGAGAAAAGCAGTCTGATGTAAGAACCAGAAAAACTCACTTTGTTTTTGTGCTTTTGTTCTTCAGTCGTAAAGGACGTATATCCTTTGTATCCACTTTCCACCATTACCATAGCTCTTGTGGGGAGATACAACTTCCCTAAATGTGGGAAGTAAAGCCTGATTTCTGGGCTTTATCTTTTGCAATCAGCAACACCTGGGAGAGTGACATGATTTGTGACGTGAGCAGAATGGAGCCCGTGTGAGACATGTAGGCCAGATTCTGGCTTGTGTTGTATTCTGTAATATTTAATACTGAGCTCCGGTGTACTTTATAATCATTACCTGATCTTCACAGCGTCCCTGACAGGTAAGCATTGCCATTCCCAATTTAGAGATGAAACAATGGGGGTGATTTAAGACTCCAGGAGTGAGTTTCGGGGCTACAAACAGAAGCTTAAATGCCTTGGTTGTCAGTTTTATGCTTAAGTTCTTTGATGAACACTTTTCACGCAACAAGTCTGCCCTGGCAGTGGTCCACAGAGGCGCTTTCTGCCAGCCTGGGCCTGTCTGGCCCTGTGTCGGGACTGCGGACACCGTCTTGGCAGCTCGAATACTTCCATGTGTCTTTACAGGTCACAAGGCTGACATCGCTCACTTTGTCCAAATAGCATTTGCTTGTTCAGGATGCTAATCCTGGGGTCTCTGGTCCGTGATTCTTAGAATTTTAACCTAAGCCTTAGTATGTTTTTTTGTTGGTGTTTATGTGTGTGTGTGTGTGTGTATCTGTGGGTGTATATATCTGTGTATGCCTGTGTGTATATGTGTGTGTGTATATCCATGTGAGTGCATTTATCTGTGTATGTCTGTGTGTATATCCGTGTATGCATATATCTGTGTATGTGTGTATATCCGTGTGTGTATATATCTGTGTATGTCTGTGTGTATGTGTATGTGTGTGTGTATCTGTGTGTGTATATCTGTGTATGTCTGTGTATATATGTGTGTGTATATATCTGTGTATATCTGTGTGTT
>NW_026057577.1:20364017-20429383 GCF_023721935.1 Panthera uncia | reverse complement strand
TGTGTGTATGTCTGTGGGTGTGTGTATATGTGTGTGTATCTGTGTGTGTATATCTGTGTATGTCTGTGGGTAAGTGTATCTGTGTGTGTATAAATCTGTATATATCTGTATGTGTGTGTATGTGTGTATGTGTGTGTGTATATCTGTGTATGTCTATGTGTATGTGTATATGTGTGTGTATATATCTATGTATGTCTGTGTGTATGGGTATATGCGTGCGTGTATCCATGTGTATGTATCTGTGTATGTCTGTGCATGTATGTGTGTGTATATATCTGTGTATGTCTGTGTATGGGTATATGTGTGTGTGTATCCATGTGTGTATATCTGCATATGTCTGTGTGTATGTGTATATGCACGTGTGTAGCCGTGTGTGTATATATCTGTGTATATGTGTGTATGTGTATGTGTGTGTGTGTATCTGTGTGTGTATACATCTGTGTATGTCTGTGTACATTTATATGCATGTGGGTGGGTGTGTATGTGTATGTGTGTGTACTATCCTTGCTTATCTCTACTTGAGCTTTATTGCTTACTACTTTCAAAGACAGAGTGAACTTTTTTCATTGTATCATTCTGCTAGCAACCTTCTGAATACTAATAAGAGAAAATTATTTTTCCTGGGAAAAATATTGCCGTGCATCCTGACATTTTTGGCAAGTCTTTTTCTACTCATAATGGAAAGTTTTGATAAAGTGAATTATCTTTTGTGCAGAGTTGTTTTCCTTTGTATTTCTCCGTGCCTACCGTTCTTTCAGTTTTTTTGTTAAATTATTATTTTCTCTGTATTACTTTACAAGTCGTAATTGCTTTGTTATCAGAAAGACAGAGGTGGGTTCATTTTATCCTTTTATCACCTAGCGGTAGTGCTGAATGAATTGTAGCGCTCCTCATTACCATAGCTTTGTTCTGCTCAGTTTTTAATGATAATTGCCCTTGTCATTTCTTGTAATGTAAGCTATAGAAATCTTCTGGTTAAAGAAGAGAGAGATTAACAAGTCAGAATATATTTTCAAAATGAATTGATAAAGAAAATTCATGTTTCATTTAAAAGCATTAATTAAGTGACAAGGAGCTCATGAAGTGAAATAAACAAGAGATGGACAAATGACATTGTCATAGCAAGTTGAAAAAAGCACATGAGCATGTGATTTACTGAGACAATACTATCTGTGCGGTTATGGTCATTCATATGCCCACCCTGCAATGTATAATCCTTTAAGATATATTTCTTTCTTTCTTTCTTTTTTCTCTTTTACACAAGCGCTCCCATATTTCTCTTCTTTATATGCCAAAGTTTTTTCTGATTTTTGCCCTTCTGGATAAGACACCACACATTTGTGTATTTATACTCAGAGTATACGCTGAGTTAACGCTGAGCAGAATAGGGGGCCGAATTTGTGCAAGTCAAAAGCTCCACATTGCCCTCTTCTGTCAGGTGGGGGAATTGCCTCTCAAACCCATCAGGTCAAGTAAGGTGGAACCTGCAGCAGTACCTAGGGGAAGATGCCTGTGTTTACCGGGTGTGAAGGAGTTGCTCTGTGGAGTGGAGATCAAAGAGGAGCTGATCCAGGGGTTTCTTTTTTTTTTTTTTAATATTTATTTATTTTTGATAGAGAGAGAGAGACAGAGCATGAGCAGGGGAGGGCCAGAGAGAGAGGGAGACACAGAATCTGAAGCAGGCTCCAGGCTCTGAACTGACAGCACAGAGCCCGATGTGTGGCTCGAACTCACAGACCATGAGATCATGACCTGAGCTGAAGTCGGACGCTCAACCGACTGAGCCACCCAGGTGCCCCGATCCAGGGGTTTCTTACTCAAGATATTCATAGGGTGAACTTCCAAGGAAATTGCATACTTTGGAAGGAGAATCCAACATTATCCCTTCTTGATTTAATTTTTTAATGTTATTTATTTTTGAGACAGAGATAGAGAGAGGGAGGGAGATAAAGAGAGAGAGAAAAGGGGAGGGGAAGAGAGAGGGAGACAGAATCCGAAACAGGCTCCAGGCTGTCAGCACAGGGCCTGATGCAGGGCTTGAACTCACGAACTGTGAGATCGTGACCTGAGCCAAAGTTGGACGATTAACTGACTGAGCCACCCAGGCACCCCGATCCCTTCTTGATTTAAATCTTCTGCTGCATAAACTGGGTCACTCTTGACAGTTTCTGAGCTAGTCCAATTTCACGACCTTACTTTGGAGGAGAGGTAGGACCCCCATGCCATGTTCCTTTTGCTTTTTGACCTGGTTGAGAACAGTTGATACTTGCCCAGTCTAATCAAGATAAAGGTGTAGTGTTCATGATAAAGTGTAGTGTATTTTCCAAAAAAGCTGAGTGAAAGTATCCTAGCCTTTACAAGAGCATAGAATTGAGCACATTTGTCATTTTCTGATCTGGACTCTGCTCTGTCTAGTTTGCAGATGAAATTTGGCAATCCTTCTAGCCTGAAGTAGATGTGTGTTTTAACTGCTTCCACATTCTAAATCCTATTCTGAATTCCTTGCCAGGACCAATGGAAGTTGTTAACTACTCAAAATGGGAAGGGTTGATAAAGTGCATTATGTTTTGTGCGATTGTTTTCCTTTGTATATCTCTATGCACCTCCCCTCGCCAATTCTCTCAGTTTTAATATTAAATTATTTTCTCTGTATTCCTTTGTAAGTTGTAGTTTGTTTGTTTGTAATTGCTTTCTGTTAGAACCTGCTTCCTGGTTTCCTCCCAAGGTGTAGGTAAGCAGATCAGCTCCTTGTGAGTCAGAAAGATATTTTTGTATTGGCTTATGATGATTCTTCTCCTGGTCCTCCTCACCTGTAAGTAAACCCCCCCCCCCCTTGCATTCAAAACGTATTTATACTGTTCTGAGTATTAGTGCTATTATGGTGAATAACCTTTACTGTTCCATCTCTAACACCCAGCCTGGAGTCGAACGCATGTTAGGGCTTCAGTAAATGTTTGTTGAATAAACGAATTGATCATATGCTTTCTGTTACAAGGTATTCGGCATCAGATGTAAGAGCTTACAAGTTAGAGCTGTGGGCCCCAGGAATTCCTGTCCTCACACTTGACCTTTTCCCTTAAACTTGCCTCAAGCTTATTCATGAGATGTTTCAGACTTGTTTAACTTTTTGATGGTGCACAGCAGTTCTAGCTAACATCTGGAGATCACAGTAGGGGACATGTGGACCAAGTCAGCGCCAGCTTTCCTCATAACCCGATGGTAATAAATTACTTCCTTGCAGTAACCGGAGGCAGACTCACACTCCAGTCTGGGTCTGGTTACTTGTTTCTGTTTCTGGTTTGAGGAATCCCTCCAACTCTTTGCTCACGTAAAAGCAGAGATGATGGTTGTGCCCAGAGCCGACTGGTTGAACAAGACATTGAATTTCACTCTCTTGGCTCTTTTTTTATAGCCCATAACCTACCTCTTCGCTTCTGACGTACCTTGAGGAAAGGATGATCCCAAATCTCCTGTATGAACCCAAATGTTCATATAGTTATGTATCTTCAAAACAACTACTTTTTTTTTTTTTTTTTTTTTTTTACTGATGGATATGCTCTGACAGTTAATGTTTGAAATGAGAATCTAGACTTTCTGATTCCTAACCTAGTGCCATTTCCATATTATAACACTTCTGAAGATTTGGTGACTTTTGGAACTATGTGATTGACTTAGTGATACTGTGGTACTTAATTATTATTCATGGTGACGCTTCCTTGTATTCTACATCACATTTCTGTCTTTTCATTAACGGCTTGAAGACCTTGTAAGAATTGTCTCTCTCTGTTTTCGCCATTCATCCCCTTGAGCACTTTTTTCAGGCTTTTGCACTTTGGCTTTTCTATCTGTCACTTTTTATCAGACTGTAATTGTCTTAGAAATAGATAAGCCCAGTAGTTTTACTGACTTCTCTCTTCCTGCATCTTTCTGCAGTACTGGAAGCTGGTGTTCAGCTTTCCCTTTTAGCATCAAAGACATGGCACTCTCCAGATAATACTGTTATGTTTCAGTAATTACTTTTTAAAAAACTTTTTAACGATGAAAAATTTCAAATATCTACAGGAGTAGCAAAAATGGTATAATGAATCCCTGTTTACCTATCAGCCAGTTTCAATAATGGTCAACACTTTGCTGCTTTGATTTTCCTATCTCCCCATGCTTTATTTTTTAGGGGATGAAAGCAAATCTCAGACTGCACATTATTTGAACTATAAATAATTCAGTGTGGATCTCTAATGTATAAAAACCTAAAAAATAACCCTGATGGCATTAGCACATCTAAGCATTAATGATAATTCCTCAGAATTATTCAGGAATCAGTCTGAATTCAGTTCCCCCGTTCATGCCATCTATTTTGGAACAGGAATCATTTGCCTCTGAGAATTTTACTGATGCTGAATCTGGCTAATTGTATCCTTGGGTGTTTTCAATATGTCCTTCTCCCCTCCGGATATTTTGTCAAGTCATAATTAGATCTAGAAGAGCACTGACCAATGGAGTTAATGCAAGCCACCAATGTAATTTTAAGTGTTCTAGATACTGCTATATTCTCCTCCAGAGGGGTTTACCATTTTTGCGTTCCCTCCAGCAACATGTGAGAGCGCTAATTTTCTTAGACCCTTGCAAACAGGACTCTGGCCTGTCGAGCGTAAGATTTTTTGGCTTTTTTGGTCAATCTGATTTTTGAGAAACAGGATCTTGGTGCAGTTTTAACTTACACGTCTCTTATCAACAGCCAGGGGAAGCATCTGTTATTTCCAAGGGCTATTTCCATTTTCTCCTCTGTGAACTGTCCCTATCTTTTGGTCATTTCCTAATGGATCGCTGATCCTTTCATTCTCAAATCTTTACAAATTCTTTATGAGGAGTCTTCGATCTTTGAGTTTGTTATAAATGAAAATTCCAAGTGTTCTTCCGCAGGTCCTACCTTCTTAACCTTTCACCTTGGCTTTTCCTTCTTCTCCGTTCCTTGTGCAGTGTTGCTCCGCGTGTCTGCCATCACAATGCTTCTCATCCTCTTCTCTGAGCTCATCCATCAAGGATGCAACATGTTTATACCCAGCTATGAGTACTTCAAGACAGGGACTCATGTTATGTTAATTTTTGTATTTCTAACACCTGATGCGGTGGTTAACTCACGGGAGATGTTTGATATGTTAATTGTTTGAAACTCTCTGCTGTGATGTGCAAAACTTACCTCTCACCTCTACCTATATCTTTGTTCATGTTTTTCTTACTGCCTGGATTTTCCCTCTTTTTTATTTTCTAGATCTGAACCAATTGAAATTTCACCTATCTTTCAAGGCTCATCTGTGCCATTTTCTCTATGAAAGCTTTCCTGGTTTCCTTAAGGTGATCTTCCCTTCCTTTGAAATCTTTTATGCTTTGTGTCTCTTGCTGGGTCCTCAACGTGTGACCCCTTCCCCTTACTCATATGCTTTGCAGAGCCTAGTACATAGGCTGTAAGGAAAAGGCAGCTGTCGGATTACACTAAATATGAATAATGTGTCCTTCATCTATTTTACATATTTGGCTTATCTTGCCTGTCTAAGTTCTCATCATAAGTTTCTTGAAGGCACATCAGATCACATCTGAATCACCAGAGTCCACACTGATTAGTCCATTTAAATGGACATTTTTGGTCTCTGTGTAGGAGCTAGAAAATGGAATAGATGGAGTGACTCCATGGATGCTTAAGGCCCCTTTGCCCTGAGCTATTTGTCCCATCGGCTCGGTCACAGGACCTATAGGATGCCACCAGCCCACAGCATGGAGGGTTTCTAGTAAATGCATTTGTTATTTAGGAAGGGCTAACATACTCTCCTTTAATGGTCAGTGATAGATTTGGTTGAAATAGCTTCTCAGATTGTTAACTGGTTACCCCAGACTTTGATAAGGGCCATTTTTGATCAAGAAATACCAAGAATGTGGGTCAGTTCATAGGACATTGTGTGTACCTGAACACAGTGAGCGAAGGCAGGACTGACAAGAGAGGGGACTGGGTGTTCCTTTAGACATACTTTTCCTTTGCATTTTTTTTCCCTCAGAAAAGAAGCCTTTGTTTATAATGGTGGTCTTTCCTATTTCTTACAATGCATGTGTCTGTTCAGCTGAGTAGAGCTCATACAATTTTCAGATGTTGAAAGCTTTGGGGCTAAGGAATGGTTTTTAGATGCCAACTATTATTTTAATGCTAAAATTACATAAGGAACCAGTAATGTTGCTGGGAAGCCTGCCTCATTTGCATGTTGATTAAAAGGTGTCTGTGAAGATTGGGGTGGGGATGGAACAAATAAACTTTGCGTGTGGATCATGTATTTTTCTTCTGGTTGGAATTGGGACATATCCTTTGCCTAGGAAGGCTTTGGAGTGGCTGCAGAGAGAACCGGTCATTTATAAAAATCTTCTTACTAAATCTCAAGTAGCCTCCCTGGCTTTGTTCGTGTACATGCTCGTGGGTACTGAGGTGTGTGTTCAGTACATCTCTTCCTGACCTACTGATTCTCTAAAGCTGCCAAAACAAAACAAAACACAAAACAAAATACACTTTCTCCAAACCTGTCTTCCACGGTTGTACGATATTCATTTTAGTTAGAATTAAATTTCTTGTATATGTGCCATGGGTTATTGTTGTCAATCTCCTTCAATCTTGGATACACTGTGATTTGTAAGGTGTTTTTTTTTTTTCCCCTTTGCACTTGGACGTTGTAATTATAGTCATGTCGTATCTGATAGGAACTGCCAGGTCAGTTTTGAGGATTTCTTTGTGTGGTTGGAAGATAGCCTTTGTTCCCCCCTTTTTTTTTTTTTTTTGGTCACATAGCAAATATGCTTTTCCTTGTCACTTGTGATTTTTCATCCTTTTTGGCCATATCGTTAATGCTATCTAAAATTCTATTTGGGACCCTGTTTTGCTCACAGCCATCACAAATATAATCAGGATTTTCATGTGGAAGCTGATTTGATATTTGAATCTTGCTTTTATCCACTTTTCAGCAAGCCATCAATATCCTTGCCAGATGCTAATCTTTTTTTTTTTTTTTTTTTTTTTGAAGGACTTCGGCTCAGGTTGTGATCTCATGGTTGGTGAGTTTGATCCCCATGTCGGCCTCTGTGCTGACAGCACGGATCTTGGAGCCTGCTTTGGATTCTGGGTCTCCGTCTCCCTCTGCCCCTCCCCCACTTACCCTTTGTCTCTCTCTCTCTCAAAAATAAACATACATTAAAAAAAAAAAAGTAGACTTCATGCCCAGCACAGAGCCCAGCACAGAGCCCAACCAGGGGCTAGAGCTCAGGATCTTGAGATCAAGAGTTGCATGTTAAACCAACTGAGCCACCCAGGCACCCCACCAGGTGCCAGTCTTTATGTTTACCCGATGTCAGTTATTTGAAACACGAAACATCCTTCACGAGCCATCTAAAGCTAGGTGTCATTGCCAACTGCTGTTGAAGAAGTGGTGCAGTTTTTCCTTTAACAATATTTTCACATGTAACAAAGGAATACAGTTAAAGCTACTGGGCGTTCTCAATTTGATGGAGAAATAGGAGGTCGAGTATGTTACCTATCTAAAGGGACCCTTACCAGGACAGCCAACTTTATCATTGTTTTTATTTTATTGTTGTCCGAATAATGGGGAGGAAAGAGGAATGGAGTGGGTAATGCTTTAGCACTTTTTCAACCAGATTTATAAAAATCTTACTAAATCTCAAGTAGCCTCCCTGGCTTTGAACAAAAGGTGTTTGAACAACAGGAATTAACATCTAGCAATAATTGATGGGATATTGTTTGTTATTATATTGGTAGCACAGGTGATTTCAGTTATGGACTATGTGCTTTCCTTTTAATAATTAGAAAATGTCTTAGTGTCCTTGATCCTTCCGCTCAGTGGTGGGCAAGCTCTAGCCCTTGGGCCAAATACTGCCCACAGCCTGTTTTATAAATAAGTTTTATTGGAACATATCCACACCCATTCATTTGTGTATTGTCTACGGTAGCTTTCATGCAACAATGTCAGAGTTGAGTATAAGCCACAAGGTCTAAAATATTTACTAGCTGGTCCTTTGTAGAAAAAGGTTGTTGGGGTGCCTGGGTGGCTCAGTCAGTTAAGTTTCCAACTTTGGCTCAGGTCATGATCTCGCAGTTCGTGAGTTCGCCCAGCCCCCTGTCGGACTCTGTGCTGATAGCTTGGAATCTGGATCCTGCTTCGAATTCTGTGTCTTCCCTCTCTCTCAAAAATAAATAAACATTAAACAAATGTCTTAAAAAGAAAAACTTTGATAACCCACACTTTGGTTGAACCAGGTGTCTTGGGGTGTACCCTCGTTGGGGTATTTCCCTATATTGATAATTTTTTTGGGAAAGATGATAAAAAGATGTTTCACATTTGTTCCACATTGTGTGTCTTTGAACACACAACCTATTGTTAAGAATGAATTAATTTTTATCCAAGAATGTGTTATTTGAATCTATGAAGTAGTCGTTACTGTGTGTTGTGTGTCTCAGTAGATACAGGAGGACAATCATATGTACAGATTCTGTTGGGTTTCTGAGAAAGAGAGAGAGAGAGAGAGAGAGAGAGGGAGAGAGAAAGGAGACAGGATACAAGATGTTTTTTTGTTTCAGTTCCTGTACATCTCTTTTGAGTTATTTACCTTGGCTGTTTTATGTTTCAGTCAGTTTCTTGCAAGGTTAAAATCTGCTTCCCACTCCTTGCCATGGCCTTGACGTCACTCAGCATTTGGAAAATGGAGACAGTTGGCATTGACTTAATACTTAAGTTTTGGTGAATTTGTTCTTATGTATTTGTTTTTGTCCAAGTGATAAGAACACAAAGTAAGAAATCAGGAATACAGACGAATTTATGATGACGAGGGAAATCACCCTGCTCTATACCTCACATTCCCAGGCTCCTTTCCACCAGCATCTCTGTTGACCATTAAAATGGAATTCTAGGGGGCGCATGAGTGGCTCAGTCAACTGAGTGTCTGACTTTTGATTTCTGCTCAAGTCATAATCGTGGGGTCCTGGAATTGAACCCTGTGCTGGGCAAGGAGCCTGCTTGGGATTTTCTCTTTCTCTCCCTCTACTCTCATGTTCTCTCTCTCTAAAAAAGAAAAGAGAGGGAGAGAGAGAGACAGAGAGAGACAGAGACAAAAAGACAGCATGAAAAAAATTCTGGTAGTTATTGGAAAAAAAAAATCATCAACCCCTATTTCTTAATTTAATGACTGGAGCGTTTCTTCTTACTCCCTGCTGTGAGAGACGATGATTGGCCCCCTCACCCTTTTCCTGAACTTTGGTAGTTACATTAGTATTTTCAGCTTTACTTTTGGTTCCTTTCTTAACTTTAGAAAATATATCAACAATCCTCTCTCTTGTTCCCTTTACTTTAGTCAGTTGACTTGATTTTGCTCTAGGATGAGAACATTAGTCCCTTCCCCCTCCCCCCTGCCTCTTCTTCAGGTTTTTTTCTTCCTACGGTCCTTCAATTTAATTTTTGCTTTTATATTGTCAAGGTTGATAACATTTACATTTTGTTCTGCAATTACAACCATACTTTCGGTGCTCTCTGCCTATGTTTGTTGCCTTTGAGGCTAAAAATAATCAATCTTTTATATTACTATAAGTATGTAATTATTTTTTACTGTCGAAGATATGCAGTGTGCTAGGATTCCATTTCTTTTCTTTTGGATTCTATTACATGCCCCCAGGCCACTCATCAGGGTAAAATGGAATCTTTTCCTTTGTACCTCTGTTTTCTTTTTATAGGATTTTTGCTAATCAGATGCTGGCCAACCTGGATTGATTTTATATGTCTCTTATCTTTTTGCTCACATTTTCAATTTCTTTGTCCTTTGTGCTCTATAGTCCGAAGCATGTCTCAACTTGATTTTTCTATCCATGTTATCGCATTTAACAATTTTGGCAATCGGTCCTCCTTCTCTTTTTACTTGCTCTTTCTGGAGAATTCCACAATGAACTTCCCACTTCACCCCTCCCTTCTGATCATGGTTTGAGTGATGGCTCCCTCTGCTTTCATGTATACATAGTACCATTCTATTCCCTACTCTGTCATCCAGAAATCTGCAGAAATATCTGGTCCATTGATGTCCCATATGTTCTCAGCACTTTTATGAATTTACTTCCTTGTGTCTTTTTTAACTGCCATTTTAATGAGTTTCAAAGGAGAAGAGGCAAAAGCATACGCGGATTCTACCATCTTGAACTTTATTGCTTTAAATTCATGTCTCGCTGTAGTTTTTTTTCCCTTTAAGAAGCACAGACTATTTTAGAGTTTATAATAAATAACCGGCCCGTTTATCTAGTATATTTAAATATTCTTTTATTCTTTCAAGAAAGCCAACACATTTTCCTCAAATATTTGGTTATAAATCAAGTTCTTATAAATGCAATACATGCACATTTTAATTTTTCCTTTCTATAATTTCTCTTTCTTCACGTCAGTTTTATTTTAAACTTTTCTACATACTTATGCATTCTACAAACTTGAAGTTTTAAAGTTTAAGATCCTTCATCAATTTTAACATGGCATTTATATTTAAATTTATTTCCCACCATAAATCAACCATAGACTCCATATGCATTCAATTAGTTATATAGTTTCTTATGAACACAGTAGGCTCATGCTCCCTGTTTCTTTTTTCTCTTTTCCTCATTGTGATTGCTTTTCTAATGCATTTCCCTTCTGATAAGTTTTTTAACTTGTAAATAATTTACCATTTCCTTTCCTTAGAGAAGATTTAAGCACACAGTCATACACTTTTTCCCTCTGCCTCTTTTGTTTAAGATATTTTGTGTGTGGGTAGACATTGCCTATAGTTTTGTTCTCGTCAGATGCCTTCTCACAGTCTTTTTTTTTTTTTTTTTTAAATGAAATTGCTGTGGACCGAATTGTTTTCTCTCAGAATTCACATGTGGAAGGCCTAACCCTTAATGCAATTATATTTGGGCATGAGGCCTTTACAGAAGTCATTAAGGTTAAATGAGGTCATTAGGGTGGGACCCTGATATGATAGGATTAGTGCCTGCATCGGAAGGGACATCAGAGAGCTCCCTCTCTCTTTCCACCTTGTGAGGATGCTGTGACAAGATGGTCATCTGCAAGCCAGGAAGAGAGCTCTTACCAGTAACTAAACTGGTTGGCACCTTGATCTTGGGCTTCCCAGAATACATTTCTGTTGTTTAAGTCACCGAGCATATGGTGTTTTGTTATGGCAGCCCATGCTGACTGATACAGACACCTACAAGGTTTTGAATTGTTTTCCACTCCTTCTCTATACCCTTCTGCTGCACAGATGCTGACCTCCCGCTCTCCTCCTCCACCCTCTCTACTATTCCCTCCTGTGGATGAATGAAAATAGTGACCTTCCTCATATATACCTGACCCCAGCTGTATACTGTAGATGCTTCCTGCTGGGGAGCACTTTGCTACAGTTAACTTTCTTAGGTGAGTCCCCTTTGGGCCTTTCATGCCTTGTTACTCTCCAAGGTGTCCCTTGGCTGCAGAAATTGCAAATTTATTCCTGTTTGAATAAATGCTGTGCCCCTTTTTTGCCCTGGAGTGATCGTTTTTGTCATTGCCATTTGCCTTAGATGGCTTCCTGTAATTATGCTTCTAAAGGTTAATGAGATTGTACTTAGTCTTTACTTAGTGAATTTCCCCTAAATCTAGGGAGTTGTGTTCAGAATTTTCTTGCAGTCAACTTCAGGGGTGGCCTAGGGTTGGCCTTTGATATACTCATCAAGGAGCTATCGTTAGTGAGAAGTCACTTCCCTTCTTACAGTTTGAACACTTATGGGGAGCAGAGAGGAGTATGATGCCGGCACCCCCACTTCTGTAAATTCATTTTACTTATTTATATTATTTTTAAAGTTTATTTATTTATTTTGAGAGACAGAGTGTGAGTGAGATAGGGGTAGAGAGAGAGAGAGAGACAGAGAGAGAGAGAGAGAGAGAGACAGAGACAGAGACAGAGAGAGAGACAGAGAGAGAGAGAATCCCAAGCAGGCTCTACGCTGCCAGCAGAGTGTGATGCCAGGCTCGATCTCACGAACCATGAGATCATGACCTGAGCCGAAACCAAGAGTCAGACACTTAACCTACTGAGTGACTCGGTGGCCCCTATATATTCCCTTTAAATAAACTCTTTAATGAATCTCTAGCCTTCTCTTACACGGGCTAGAAGTGGGAGATGGCCACTGATAGTCAAGTTCTACCACTTTCTAAGAACACTCTAACATCTCTTCTTAGAAAGAGGAATTTCTCCTCATCTAGTGTCCTCAGCTTTGATGCTTCACCTGACATGCCTCGATTGCAGGAAAAGTTTCGTTTACCAGCTTGTTATACTGTTTTGGTAATTAACATTTGTCTTCACCAATGCTAGTCCTTCTTTCTCGGTCAGAAGTATTCAGTGGAATGGAAGGGGAAAAGAGAGGTCCCCTTCTATAGAAATTCTTACACAAAGTGAGTTAATTCATTTTTGTGGAGAGAAAATGAATATTTCCCTAGTCTCCTTGGTGCTGTCCTCTGAAGAAAGCTCTTGTTGTTCAACGATCTACTGAATGTGTTTCTTTCTTACCAGAAAACGGCCATGTCTCCTACCACCAAGGTCCCCAGTGCATAACGGAGTACATAAATTAAAACCGGACCTCTCTTAATGTTGATTGAGCTATTGACTGTGAGCTGACCGGTTTGCCGTGAAAGGGAGATTGACATGAAATGGCCATTTGGATGTGACGTTTGACAATTCCTAAAGCTCTGAGTTGAAGATGCGCTTGTGGAACGAATAAAATTGTACTGAGTTTAAGTACTGTGAAGAGGAAGCCCAGGTCTATATGGGCAGCGAGAAATTGAAAAGGATAATCATTCTCTTCCTACCTCGGGTTAGCTGCCTCAAATGTTCTAAATTTAGAAAAATTCTAAAGTCACTTGAACAACTGTGTTAATCCCGAAAGAAGCAGTTTATACACTGGTAAGGAGGGAGGTTCAGAAAAATACCTTTACTTACCTACTAAGATACTTTGGAGAATCATTTAATATCCTATTAAAGGCACAAATCCATCTGTATTCCATGCTTAAAAGACCTGAAATCACTTTCTTTAGGTGGGAAAACTTTTCCACTTAGGGCTGTGTACATTCTGCTGATGCAAAATTGACTAGGCTGGCAGCCTCTTGTGATGAATGTGCGGCAGAATATTATTTTCCATGGTAACAGATTTTTGTAGCACCAATATGGGATTGACTTTGCAGTAGGTTCAAGCAGAAGTACATGTTGGCTCTCAGGAAATAAGCTGTTATCTACATTCACCTATTTGGAGCAGGTACAAACCCAACAGAGAAAATTGCATTCTATGTAGGACATTGGTGTATTCCGTTTGCTCCAGCTTAAAAAGTCTCAGTGTGGGAGAACCAAGTTCAAACAGCCGAATGCGAGAAAGGATCAGAGGATGAGCAAGTGATAGAGGGACAGAGAGGGTCCCTTCCAGCAGTGATTGTGTGGGGGGGAACTAGTCAGAAGTGCCTCTGCTTAACAGTGTTGAGGGAAACTGACATTGCTGATTGTACCCCTCCCCCTACAGTATCAAAAGGACAGCAGCGTGGCAGTCTGCTGTGTCTGTAAATAAAAAAGTTGAGGAAAGACGTGTACTCAGCATGCTCTTAAAACATCTGTTCTAGTAAAACACTTGAAAATAATCATGCACTAACAGGAGAAAAACAGCTGTGTGTGAATCAATAGGCTGTACCATACGCACGCCAGGAATATATATGCAATAAAATCTTCAGAAATGGGCCCCTGGGGTATTTGGATCAGTGGACAGACTATTGATTGCGTGTAATTTTACTGTGAGCTGTTGTTATTTAGCTGTATGGAATATACTGTGCCCGGAAGTCCTAGGGAAAGCTTCTACTCATGGATGTGTTACTTAAGGCCTTTTGCACTAACTCTTTCAAAGCAATAGATAAAGCAAAAATTACCCTCAAGGGAAGGTTTAGAGGTGCCAAGAGGTGATGTTTCTACAGCTGTCATGGAGGTGACTCAATATTCAACCCAGGGCTTCCCTCTTCTTTTTGCTACATTGTAATCCCAATGTTTGATACTGTTCTTTATTTCTTACTTTAGGTCAACTTGCTTTGGTATGATCAGATTTTCTTATTTGTAGAGGCAGAGAGATTTCTTGGGCTCCAAAGGCATAGCCCGTATGGATCTTAGTACTGTGTCTCTTTCTCACCCTGTCCCGGCAAAGGTGGAGTAAAACAAGGACGCTTTTCTTTCCCCAGTCAGTAGAAAATGTGTTATTAAAGACGAATAAACTTTCTGTTCATTCTTCACGATATCTTTTAAAATTTTGTGTCTGGAAACACTCACTATTTAAATTAATTTGCTTCTAAATTCACACCCCATTGCTTACATGCCATAATTGCAGTCATTGCTTAAAAAAAAAATTATTTGAAGTTAAAAAAAAAATGTGGGTCAGCTCTCGTCCTCCAGATGTTGATGATGTGGCCGGGAGTGGGGGTGGGAAATGTCCTTCTCCTTCTTCACGCTCCATGGTGAAAAGCCCTGATTTCTAGGTTTTTCTGGTAAGGTGCAAAACGCGTTAGTACAGTATTCCATCTAGATGCTATTTTTCTTGTGTTGAAAGAGCATTCCAAAATTTATCAGCCTTTACTGGATTCAATCAGGCAGCCACTCAGAGCTGCTCAAGGCACAGTTGTACTTTTCATCGCTGACATGTGGAAAAGCAATCAGACACTGAATTATATGGCTGGCTTTCTTTGTCTTCCTCTGTTTAAAGTACTCACTGAACCCCATTGAAATAACAGTGCTGTGTGGAAAAGCCCTTGGAAAACCTCATTCATCATGAAGTTGGTAGGGAAACCTGAACAAACAGCTGAGGGTCTGACTTCACAAAAGGCAAGAACAGACAGTGTTTTGATGTTTTCAGGAATCTTGCTGTGAACGTAATTTTGCCTCCCTTTGCCCCCACTCCCACCTTCCAGACTTTAAACATTTGGACCCTTAGACTTTAGTCAAAAGCAGACAGAAAGCGACTCACGGAGGGTTGGTGTTGCAGCTGTTAAAATAATAGCATTTCCAGGCCTTGATTATCTACTTTGAGAGCCTCGAATATATCATTAAAAGCAGTTTATGTGCGTATCAGGGACTATGCCACCTGCAAGGCTAGCTAGGATCATCTAAGTCGAGGTAGAAGGGACAGACCACCATATCCAGAGGACAGAACAAATGCTGCCTTAAAGCTGACCTTCCCTGTGGGGGTTAAGTGCTCCGTAAGTTATTGTGAGTGGTTTAAACTTTAGGTTTGGCTTTCTCTGGGGCTTACACTCAAGTGTCTTACTTAGATGTTTGGGCTTAGGGCATGTAAAGAAATGTTAATATTTGCTGAAGCCAAATATAATTAATGCCGTAATCTGGTTTCAGAAAGGTAATGCATTATAAAACCCAGGATGTGTCATTTTTAGATTATTTATAGTTTGGATAAACCATACAATAGATCCTCTATAATGTAGATAATTTGGAGTAATTTTAAAGTACGTTGGAAGTGAACCGAGGGTTCAGCTTTGTTTTGGAAGAGAAGGGGAAGTCATTAAAATTGGATTTTTCAAGGAGATATGACTAAATACCTTCTGCTTAGAGGAAAGATCGAGTTTCAAGAATGACTTGGGATAAAGCATGTGGCAATCCAGTAGACTCCCTGTTTTGGCTTTGCAAGCCATTTGATATTGGATGTGAACTGGTGTGTGTGTGTGTGTGTGTGTGTGTGTGTGTGTGTGAAGTCCACATTGCTGCACGGTAGTGAATTTGATTTCAACTTGGCTGCTAACAGGAAAGATAGGTTACTTGTCAAAGAATGATTAGGAAGCAAGACTCTCCACTTTCCTATCATGCCAGAAAATGAAAAATAAAAAAACGTAAGATGTAGATTAGTTAGAGCACAAAATGCTCAGGTCAGTGAAGCCATTCCAGAGGAAGGTAGTGTTTAAGTGCCCCACATTTTGCAAAGTATGTTGGAGAGAAGCAAATCTCCTGAGGAATCCTGTTGCAATATCAGCATTTTACAAAGAATTTCAGCAATTACTAGGCCTAGAGAGGGATAGTTTATTTTACAAAAAGTTATGGCCCTGATATATGAAGATAATAGAGCCAAGGCAGCATGAGAGAAAAACGCATTCACATGCAGATGAGCGTTTACAACACTGGACAATTCAAGAAGGAGGTGTTTCAAACTGATCCAAGCTAGAGGCTAAACTATGAACTGTTGCAAAGTATCGGAGTCAGAAATTGATGCTTGACTTGATGGAAAAACTTTGCTACCTATTGTTGTGTTTAGGTTAATTGTACAAGTAGATAGTTCTTACTGTATGCTGAGTTCATTTCTTTCAAAAAAATCCTTTTGTTTTCTTCACGTGGTCCAGAGTTGAGGAAATATTTTAACTACTAATAGATAAATGTATCTGTGAACTGGCTTCCATCCCAGTTCTGGGCTCCAGAGCAACAAAACCAGCTAAGCAGCACCACTCTAAAGGATGTTGCTTTAATTAAGTATATTTTCCAAGGGGGTCCTGGGTGCCTCAGTCGGTTAATCATCTGGCTTCCGCTCAGGTCACGGTTTTGTGGTTTGTGAGTTCAAGCCCCACGTCGGGCTCTGTGCTGACAGCTGGGAGCCTGGAGCCTGCTTTGGATTCTGTGGCTGCCTCGCTCTCTGCCCCTCCCCCACTCATGCTCTGTCTCAAAAATAAATACACATTAAAAAATTTTTTAAAAACTGTATTTCCAAACCAGGGAGTGTTATAGCGTAAACTCGCTTGCCATATCCTCACGCTTCCTGTCCTCACTCTGTTGAGTCCTTTCTCTTAGTTAACTACCTTTCTCTGAGGTCCTCATCATGGTCTATCTCAATACTAATAACAGATAATGAAATGCAGATAAATCAACCAAATAGACCTAGACCAAATACAGACCTAGAATGATCTTTCTAAAGACTAAACCAAACCCAATCAATACAAAAGCAGTCTGTAACAGAAATACCACCCCCAGTAATCCAGGTGGTGTCAGCATGGTGTAGTGGGAAGGGCATTTAACTAGACATCATTCTAGTCCTCCCTCTGCTCTCTTAGGTGGCTGACCCTTGGGGATCTCCTTAACCCTTCCGGGTATTGGTTTCCTCATCTGTAAAATAGTGGGGCTGGGTAGTAGTAATGGCATTGTTCTCTTCTATGTAGTTTTAAGATTATGGGAATTTGATGGAAATTTGTTACACTAGAGTGGGGAATTTCATGAGTCTATATATATGTATATTTCATATGTAATTTCATATGTATATTTCATAGACATCCTGTGTGAATTTGTGACAGGAGGGTGGGAGAGACGCTGGTCCTTGTCTCACGGAGTCGAAGAATGAATCTCGCGGACAACAGAGAGCAAGCAAAGTGATAGAGTTTATTGAGGGAAAGTACAAAGCTCTCAAGCGTGAGAGGGGTCCTGAATGGGTAGCCAGTGAGGATTTCTGTCCCTGGCTTTTTACTGGGACCTTATCAGAAAGTTTGTGACGCTCCACTCATGGCACCCGGCCCAGGTGGGTCTGGAATACGTTTATCTCCCTCACCCCAACCCCCCCCCCCCGCCCCTGCTTCTTCAGCCTCCCAGTTGCAGCTGCAGTCTGCCTCCCCAAAGGTCCCTTATCTCTCCCTGCCTAATGTTAACCCTTTCCCTATTCAAAGTTATACACTCCCTCAGCTTGACTGTTTTAGGCAGAAAAGTAATTTTATATATGAATACTGGGTAAGTTACAGGATCAAGAGGAGGGCTCAACAAGTTTGGGGCTCTGCAGCTAGGAAAAACAATGCCCGAGACAGTGTCACAGAACAGACCTGGTGAGCAGATTGCAGGAGAAAATGGGTGCTGCCTTCTCCACGTTAGACCTGCTGTGTATCTCCCTGTCCTTGCTGTCTGAGGAGCTGGTCTGTTCACTCCCCTTCTGCACCTGTGGGAATTCCCCATAGATTCTGTATCTTTGCCCACTGCCTTCCAATTTCAAAGTTGCGGCCCAGGGCGCGTGCCCGTACCCTACCTAGAATTTTCAGCATCTGTCTGGAATTTGGTCCTGTCTCCCATTGGGACTTATAATATGGGGAATTCCTTAAATGTAAGCAAGTCTTCTGAAAATTGGCAAGTATCTGCTATATCACCTTTTCCCCATTTAGTAGACAAATACTGTTCTGGATGGAGAATTTCTCTATTGAAGTGCATGAAGTTAGCCTGTCTCAGGTGAAAGCTCTCAAAGAGGTCTGTGTATCTCTTCCTTATGATTATTGCTATCCTCCTTCCCAGGTGGTTAAAGCCATTTCTCTTTGCTCACCTTTAATTTCTAAAACGGTCTTTTTCTCTCTTCCTTCCCTCCTTCCCTCTTGCCCTCCTTCCTTTCTTTTCTTCTTCTTTCAGAACACTATTTCTCTTTGGCCAGCTACCAACTGACTTGTAACATTTAAGCCTCAAGTCAAAACATGTTATCTGTGAAGTACCTGAGTAAGAATGTACCCAGGCATCTAAAGGTGTTTAAGAAAATGTTATTTCATTCTTTATTCCAAGTGCCACATGGAGAAGATTTGGAGGCGGGAATGGAGGGCTTGGACAAGGGGATATTGGAAAAAATTGTCCAGAGGCACAGTGGGTAGGATTGCATACATGAGTGACATGGGGCTGGGAACATATATTTGGGTAGTCCTTGGTGGGGAAGCTCTTTGAAACAGAGGATGAAGGTGGGGTACCTGGGTGGCTCAGTCGGTTGAGTGTCTGACTCTTGGTTTTGGCTCAGGTCACAATCTCACGGTTCATGGGTTTGAGCCCCGCTTGGGACTCTCTCTCTCTGCCCCTCCCCTGCTCACTCTCTCTATCTCAAAATAAATAAACTTTAAATATATATTATATATTTATATATTATATATTAAAATATATAATTAATAATAATATTAATATTATATTAAGTATATATAACATTTATATATGTATTTCTTTATTTATATAAAGAAAAAGAGGATGAAAAGTGCAGTTCTATTAGACTCTGAGAATATTGCTGTTTGGTCCAGAAACTGGTTGGGAAAACAATAATAGTCCAGTGTGATTTGAGTCCCTTCCTACACAGAATCCATGAGAAGCTATTGTTACACCTTGTGTGAAAAATGACAGTGCTTACACAAAAAATGAAGCTCTCTAGCTCCAACTGGAAAATGCGAGGAAGACAAAATAAAACATAAGCTACCCCAGTGTAAGCCTAATAAGTGAAAATGGGTGCTAAAGCATGTTGTCAGTGATATAATGTTGCTGCCTTTTGGGTGTCGGAGCTGGACCTCTGCTGAATGTATTATAATACTCATAGGGGGAAATGCATGTTCATTACTAGTGTCTAGAGCATCTGGTAAGGTAACCTCTAATTCTGCTTAAATGGAAATCGACAAAGCAGATACATGTTACCTTGGTTCTTGAGAATTAGTCCCCAGGGATGGCTCTTCTGATTCAGCATTCCTGAATTATGTGCCATCCTCAGAATAAGGCTTGAACATCAAATGACCCTCAATCGTTTAATCTGTGTAAATAAATCTAAGCCATATGAATCTGACACAAATTGCTTCGTTCAGTGAATTGAGTGATTGCCGGGGACTGCCGTGGTCGAACACTGCTGTATATATTGACTTCATGGATCTAAGGCCCCTGCTTATACCAGGAGGTAAAAGTTAGTGGTCATCAGAGGTCCAGATTACATTTTGAACAAATAATACTGTCTGGTTGGATTCCCGACCTTGAGAGACTATGAAGCTAAAGTAGGAACAAATTCCTTTAAGTCAATAGTTCTTATTTACGTGTAAAATCTGTGTGTTCGCATCCTGGAGAAGAGGAATTGTTTTGTAGGGGATATTTCTTTTTGTTTGTTTGATTTGTTTATTTTTTTCATTTCTTTTAAAAAACAATTTATTTAAATCCAAATTTGTTAACATATAGTTAACATATAGCGTACCAATGGTTTCGGGAGTAGAATTTAGTGACTCATTACTTACATGTAACACCCAGTGCTCATTGGGAGGGGATATTTCACATGCACAACAGCTAGACTTTATTATGAAAGTTGTTTTCTTTTTTGCAGCAGCCAAGCTATCAGGGAAACTTGATAAAAAATAAATTATTTTACTTCTTCGTATCGTGTTTCCTTCATCTACAGTAATTTCTGTATAATGCCGAAGAAAGAACCTCGAGGTGAACCGTGTTGCTAAAACTTATTTCTGTGTTCAGGAGCTGTGTTCAGCTCCTTTGAACTCTTCAAGTTGTCACTGTAGAATCTCTGGAGGGATGCCTCGGTCGCTACCGGCAGAAGCTATCAGGTGGGTTGGGAAGAGATGAGGTAGGAAGAAGAGAGGAAGAAGAACGAGAATTGTTTCGTGCAGATAGCATGGTAAGGAAGAAAGGGACAAATGAAGAAAAGACACTGGCAGTGGGAAGTCTGACCTTTAGCGTTTGTGTGGAAGAGGGAGCGGAGGTTGGCTGGTTCATCCTGGTGGTTACTGTCTGCACAGTGGAGGAGTCAGATGCTGGATCTACTTCTGGTTCTGCTGCCACGGCTGCCAGGCTCACCACTTCTTCTTTGGGAGACATTTAGTCTTGTCAGGCGTCCTGCTAAAGCAGACGTGTATATTCTCTCACTTCCCAGTCCCAAAGAGTGGGGTGGAATGTTAAAAGTCCAATGGCCTGGGGGCCAGGAGACCAACCACCTACTTTAGTTATTGTGATCAGCCAGCAACGGGGGCAACTCGCATAACTTTCTAATTGTAAGATGGAAACACCAAGAGTTAGTTCATAGGTGTGTTGTCGGGAGTAAATGAAATAGCTCAGTTCTGTGGCCAGCACCGTGTCAAGGCAGAGAGCACGCTATTTCTTTTTAAATGCTTATTTATTTTTGAGCGAGGTCACAAGCAGGGGAGGGGCAGAGAGAGAGGGAGAGAGAATCCCAAGCAGGCTTTGAGTTGTCAGCACAGAGCCTGATGCGGGGCTTTATCTCCTGATCGAGTGAGATCATGACCTGAGCTGAAACCAAGAGTCAGATGCTTAACCAAGTGAGTCGTCCGGGTGCCCCAGATAGCACAGTATTACGTTGAGGTGCTTTTTTATCCTTTCTGGTTAAACTAGTTTCTTCTTCTTTTTTTTTTAAAGTTTATTTATTTGTTTTGAGAGAGGGAGAGAGAGAGAGAATGAACAGGAGAGGGGCAGAGAGAGAGAGAGAGAGAGAGAGAGAGAGAGAGAATCCCAAGTAGGTTATGCCCTGTCAGTGCAGCATCCGACCAGGGGCTGGATCTTGCCTCATGAACCATGAGATCATGACCTGGGCAGGAACCAAAAGTCAGACACTTAACCAACTGAGCCACCCAGGTGCCCCTAAACTAGTTTCTTTATCTATGATAATTCAATTTTTAAAACTTACTTCCTTGGGGCGCCTGGGTGGCTCAGTCGCCTAAGCGGCTGACTTCAGCTCAGGTCATGATCTCGTGGTCTGTGAGTTCGAGCCCCGCATCGGGCTCTGGGCTGATGGTTCAGAGCCTGGAGCCTGCTTCCGATTCTGTGTCTCCCTCTCTCTCTGCCCCTCCCCCGTTCATGCTCTGTCTCTTTCTGTCTCAAAAATAAATAAAACGTTAAAAAAAATAAAAAAAAAAAACTTACTTCCGGCTCAGATATTTAATATATAAACGTTTCCCTTATCCTGAATTATGTAATTTTGGAGTTCAATAGAAAGAAACTGTGTTTGATTTATTGTTATATCCTTGTTATTTATTATTTATAGTGTCTAATGTAATACCTTGCACATAGTGAGTACTCAAGAATGAGAAAACCACGACATCATAAACAACCTTTTTGAAAAGAAATCTTTTCATGTGGGACAACTTTCAATGAGGTAAAATATTACAGGCAACAAAAACATTGTGAATGTAACTTTTCCAGCCTTAGTTTCTCAGGGGAACAAGTAGGTCTAGGAAATGTAGCCAGGTGTCTCACGTGTGATAACAAATTTCTTTTCTGGAGCACAAAGGATCCATTGCGTTTTGCTCAGAACATCAAAATCTCAGTGAGAGTCTATGGGTACTGCCTAACTCTGAAAGGATTCAACTTATCCAGAGCAAATAAAGGCTCAAGTTGTTCATCACCTTTCTGAGGTAGACTGAAACCCAGATGGATTGACATGAGCAAGCTCCTGTGTTTCCCACTGAAGGAACACTTTGGTAGAAATAATGTTTTCAAGTAATTCACAGCAGAAATGTTCTCTTACTATCTTTCATATCTGGGGTCCGTAAGCATGTACATTTCCGAAGCATAAAATGAAATCCACTGAGTAGACAGAGACCTAAAGGAGACAGATTTTTGTTATCTTTTTGACTTTAATACTACTTATACTTTTGGGAGGAGGTCTTACCGCACGATTCCACTCGGGTGGTTACTGCTGGTAACCAGGTGGTTACCAAAGCTCAGGTGGTTATGAAAGCTCAGTTAGAGGTTGATAATTTGGAATACCGCAGACCACTTCGTCAGGAATGTTAGTTACTGTAAAAATTGGCTGCCTTCACTAGTTCTAGGTTATATTCGTACTAGTGGGTGAGAACGGTAGCAAATTATAGGAACAACAAAAAACCCCTCACACTCTAGAACTAGTCCCTTTCCGTTTTGATTTGTTTTCTGTATTGCCTACAGATGGTCTTGTGCTGATTACTCTAGCTCTGTTTCAACATCAGTAAAATAGGGAAAATAATGAGGAATTATCTTTTTGGATTTTTGTAAGGATTAAGTGAATTGATCTAGGAGGAAGTGCATGGAAGAATGTTAAGCTGGTAGTTGGTGTCACATAAATGGCATCATTTCTGTGTATTGGTGATGATTTTGGGTTTTAAACTTTCCAATCTTGTAACATTTTTCTTCTGCATGATAATGTCAGGACATGGGTACAAAAGTTGGGGAATTTATGAGTGTACATGCATGTGCACACGTGTATCGTTTTTTTTTCTTCTAGGTGGGTAAGCAGGTCTTATTTCAGATAGAGTTATTAACTTTGAAACATCCTTCAATAAGCCAATTTGAAGGAGAGCCAAATAATAAGTGCTATATTTATCATCAAATGAGAAAATGTGCAGTGGGTATGTGTAATCAATGAATGTATTATGTACTGAGGATGTAAAATTAAATGTGCGTAGGTGGATAAGAAAGTTCACCCAAAAGGACTTGTGAATTCTAGAGCTTTATAGAAGAGATTTTGTATGTCATTAAATACACTGTGGTAACCTCTTTCCTGCTGACATCTTCTTAGATCTAAATACTCCTCTTGAACATGTGAACATTCCAAGTGTTGTTTTCAGATCCATAATGGAATAGTGGACGGAATAAAAGAATAAAAATCAAATCTCAAGCTTGGTTTCCAGGGGCACAATGGCAAGGAAAGTAACAAGTAGGCTCTTCATCAAGTGTCGGATGAGGCAAAAAAGATCACGTGTCACTAGATAGCTTGGCAGAACTTAGATGCAATTGAGGCATAGAACTATTCTTAAAGAGGTATTTTTTTTAAAGTTGGTCTCACTGAGATAAATCAAGCTTATGTTTCTAAATGAAAGTGGACAATGTGTTAGAATGCTTCAGTTCAATATTCCATAATCTATTTTTCTTCTCTCTTGGAAAATAATGTGAGCTTCTTTCATGAAGACCTGGCTTTGGTTCATGACGCTGTCACTTAATGCCTCGCCGGGCTGTGGGCAGGTGGCTTGCCCTTGCTGAACCCCAGTTTTGGTATCTGTTAAATGGTAAAGACAACATGCCAAGTGCATGGAGCAGGGTGGTATTAAAGGGTGAACTCTCCGGGAAGTAGGAGGTATTCACCAAATGTTAGCCTTGGCATTGTACGTCTAACCACCTCCCAGCAGTCCTTCAGACCTTCCCTTATTCCTACTTATTTTACATTTCAAAGCCTACAAAAATAAATGAAGCTCCTCAACAGATAGGAAGTTCAGGATTTCAGCAAATCATCTTAACTTCTCATTACCGTTGGCACCGTAAGGAACTGTGAGCATGTGAAAAAGAGAAAGAATAAACTGTTTTTGAGATTGTCATCCCCCCTCCCTCTGTATATATTCTTGAATGCTTATGACAGTGGTAATCACCTGAAAGGTAAATAAATAGCAAGGAGCAGTGGGCACTCCTTTGGTTCTTAGAAGATGGATGGTTAACAACGGATGTTTATTCAGCCTTACATATTTTCGTATTTTACATCAGTTTCTTGATAACTCTATGCATTTTTTAAAAGGAACATTTAAATTTGCTACAGATGTTTCATGAAAACCATTATTAGAGTCAAGAGAAAATGCATTTGGAAGCAATTGTGCAAAGGTTTAATTTTTATTTCTAAGGGAAAATGTATGCATGCGGTAGAAGTAATAAAGGAAAGCTGAATTTCCCTTGAGGTATACTCGGCTGAATAAAATCTGCTACATTATCCTTCAATCAGCCACTTAAAAATTTTAATTGTGTAGACTCTTAATCACAAGGAAAGTAACCTTTGCATGAGCTTTCCTTCGTGGAGGGGAGTGGGGGAAGGCTACCGTCTTTTTTCAGCTCCTTCGGAAGAATCTTGTCTTGTTTCATCATTTCTTTGCATCTCCTATGCTCCTCTAGGCCCTGAGCATGGACTTTCAGGCTCATTATGCTGCATTGCCTAGGAAAAAAGCAGAGCAGTAATGAATAGGGTTTAAACAAGTAGGTACTTGGTTTCTGTAAAATGCCTCCAAGCTAACCCAGCTCCAAATCCCTGTAGTGTGCACAGATGGGTCCCACAACACTTGGTGTTCAACAGCCCCTGACTCAGCAAACCGAAGGCTGTGCAAGTCCCTCTCTGTGGCTCATTCCACCCTCTCTCTTTTAAGTGTCAGCGTGACACAGCATATGCCATTTTGGAAAGGCAGTGCAAATTGGTATGAGATGTAGATCTCCTGATTTTCTTTTTACACACTCAGTGGCAATCAAGGGAGCTATATAGTGTGATAACGTTAGAAGATGATGATTTTATGACTCTTAAAATTTGACTTTCCACGTATTTCATGAAGGAACTTGCGTGTAATTGAGATTCATGTGGTTTTCTGGGTACGGGATGAATTGGGAACCGTGAATTCGGTGAGGATCAGTGAAGGCACACTTCCACAGCCCAAGGGAAGCAAGGAGCAAAGCAAATTTCCCAGTGAATCCCAGCAAAACACGTCTCAGAACAATCTGGCTTTAGCATTGGTACTCCATGCCGTTAGTCTCTTCCTACCGCTCTCTGGGGTGAAGTCTGATGCTGAGATGCTCTGCCTTCTAGAATCTTTGCCAGTATTTCTTGGAGAGTCACAAGGTTCAGCCATATTAGAGCAGGATCATGTCTTTTGTCTTGAGTCATCCAAAGCCAAAGGGAAATGGGAAGCACATGGCTCAGGGACACTTCATGGCAGTTTTGGCTTGTTTTTAAGAAACAGCTTTATGGAGGTATAATAGACATCCAATACACTACTCACATTATGGGGCAACATTTGATGTTTTGGTACATGAACATACCTGTGAAACCACCACTACCATCAAGACAATGGACACACTTAACATTTCCAGAGGTTTCTTTGTGTCCTTGGCAATCCTCCTCTCCTTCATGGGCAACACCTGATCTGCTTCTCGTTGGTGTGTGTTAGTCGGCGTTTCCTAGAATGTTGTATAAATAGAATCTTCTTTTATGTGCTCTTTTTTTCTGTTTGGTCTTCTTTCATGCAGCATGTTTAGTTTGATTCACACATGTTGTTTTATAACATCATCGTTCATAACCTTTTATCGCCGAATACTATTCCTTTGTATGTCTGTACCACACTGTTCTACTGTTGACGGGCATTTGGATTATTTCCATTTTCTTTTCTTTTCTTTTCTTTGCAGTTTCAAAGAAGGATGCTATGAACATTGAACACTTTGCTGCCTCCTCCAAAACAACCATAGATATACAGTTCAGATAGCTGTGTCTTATCCTGGCCTGTTTCCTGCTTTTGTAAAGTAGGGAAAATAATTGTACTTATTTCACAAGACTACTGTGAGGGCTGCCTGGGATAATGCATAATAAAGTGCTTACTAAGTTCCTGGCTTAATATTGTTTTAAAAAAGTTTTTTTTTAATGTTTATTTTCTGAGAGAGAGAGAGACAGAGTGCGACCTGAGGAGGGGCAGAGAGAGAGGGAGACACAGAATCCCAAGCAGGCTCCAGGCTCTGAGCTGTCAGCACAGAGCCTGACGCGGGGCTTGAACTCACGAACCGCGAGATCATTACCTGAGCTGAAGTCGGACGCTTACCTGACTGAGCCACCCAGATGCCCATTTTTTTTTTAATTAAAAAAAATTTTTGGGGGGGCGCCTGGATGGCTCAGTCGGTTAAGGGTCCGACTTTAGCTCAGGTCATGATTGTGCGGTTCATGAGTTCAAGCCCTGTGTTGTTGGGCTCTGTTCTGACAGCTCAGAGCCTGGAGCCTGCTTGGGATTCTGTGTCTCCCTCTCTCTCTGCCTCTCCCCCACTCATGCTCTGTCTCTGTCTCTGAAAAATGAATAAATGTAAAAAAAAAATTTTTTTTTATTTTACAGAGAGAGAGAGCAGGCAGGAGAGGGGCAGAGGAAGAGAGAGAGAGTTTTTTTTAAACATTATTATCATTACTGTTCTTGTTTACTTGTAACATTTGCTTTGATTTCCCTCCATTTGCATTGGCTTCCACTCACTCCATGCCAAGTACTACCTCTTAAAGTGTGTAACTTACTGAGGCTGAAACATGTGACCCACAGTCATCATTCGACTCTGTGAACAGTCACATTGAAAATGGGTATTATCTTAAATCTGGGCAAGAAATTATTGGCAAAATGACCCCCAAAGTCTGAATTCAGCAATTAATTTCATTAGCTATGAAAAATGGTAGAATGATTTCGGCCTTAGAATCAACCAAAATGAAGCAATTGTTAATAAATTGAGAGAGGACTTCAACCACTTTGCCAAGAGAGGCCCAGCTGTGTGTTGACAGGAGCCTTGGCAAGGGCCGAGCGTGATGGTTGAGGATCACATGCCATTCATTTGTGGCATTTCCACAGCTGGTGGCCAGTGCTGTCATGAGCTTTGCTGACAGGCAGTAATCTAATCTGCTATCCCATTTATTCTATTTTCCTCTTCTCAACACAACTCCAGCCTCCTTCTGGTTTAGCGTTCTGGCATTTGTATTCCACACATCACATTCCATCTTGTTGGCTTTTTTGGCCTTGGAATAATTAAGATGGTGAATCTACACAGTGAATTTGGCTATTGTATATTTGCCTGTCTGATCACTATCTCAGTCAGTAAACGATTGGCACTCCTCTCCCCCCAAGCAGTCCATAGATACTGTTAACCTCTTGTATATGTATCAGGGTAACTGACACAAAAGTCAGTTTCCCAGGATGTATGACAGCATTTGCATGTTCTAAGGGTTTATTTGGAAAGGATGGTATATGCCAAACTTCCTAGTGTTTTTCTTGGCATCTAAAGTCTTTCTAAGAAAGAAAATATTCTGAACAAATGCCAATGGGCTTTTCATAAAAAAATATTCTCCTTCTGACGTGCTATTTGTTTAGTCTCTGGCTTCCCCCTTAGGGGGTGAATGCCATGAGGGTGGTAAGTCTGGCCCTTTCATTTACTGCTGTATTTCTAGTACCTGGAACATTTCCTTCTAAGACCTCAATAAATACTTGTTGAATGAATGAATTAAATCACTCAGAAAATTTTTTGAGCGTTGGTTAAGAACGAGTATTGTGCTTGGACCTAGAAGTATCAACTAACTTTAAAGACTATTCTTTGTCCTGATGGAGCATATATTTTTAGTTGAGGCTTGAGACACAGTAAATGAAAATAATTATAGATTGGGATTACAGATTATGATTAATTATTATGAAAAGCTGTAAGATTAAATGATGAAAGATTACCTGGAGGGGATGGGAAAAGACAGTTTGGGGAGATCTAAGTGATGAGAATAAACTAGCCACATGAAAAAGCAGAGGTAGATCATTCAGATAGTACAAAATTGCTGAGGGGGAAAGGGCTTGGTGTATCAGAGGGACAGAGAGAGGCCTGAGGTGACTCAAAGTGAGCGAGGAGGGAATGTGATCAAGTTGGGTGTACGTGAACCACTTTATGAGACCCTGTGGACCATGGGAAGACAAATTACAATGGTAAGTGGTTACAGGGTTTTGAGCTGGAGAGTGACATTTGATTTATGGCTTCAAAGATCATTGTAAAAGCCACGTACAAATTGTATTGAAAAGCACTGAGTGGAAGCAGGAGAATCAGTTAGAAATTTCCAGAGTCCACTGACTTTACTAGAGTGGTGGTTAGAGATGGAGAAAAGCAGGTTGATTTGAAATACACTGGAAGACACTGGAAACACAAATAATCCAGTGAAGAAATGGGCAGAAGACATGAATAGACACTTTTCCAAAGAAGACATCCAGACGGCCAACAGACACATGAAACGATGCTCAGTGTCACTCCTCATCAGGTAAATACAAATCAAAGCCACGCTGAGATCACCTCACACCGGTCAGAGTGGCTACAATGAACAAATCAGGAAACTACATATGCTGGTGAGGATGTGGAGAAACGGAAACCCTCATGCACTGTTGGTGGGAATGCAAACTGGTGCAGCCACTCTGGAAAAGTGTGGAGGTTCCTCAAAAAATAAAAAAACAGAACTACCCTATGACCCAGCAATAGCACCACTAGGAATTTACCCAAGGGATACAGGAGTGGTGATGCACAGGGGCACATGTACCCCAATGTTTATAGCAGAGCTTTCAACAATAGCCAAATCATGGAAAGAGCCTAAAAGTCCAACAACTGATGAATGGATAAAGAAGATGTGGTTTATATATACAATGGAATACTACTTGGCAATGAGAAAGTATGAAATCATGCCATTTGCAGCAACGTGGATGGAACTGGAGGGTATTATGCTGAGTGAAATAAGTCAGTCAGAGAAAGATAGATATCATATGTTTTCACTCATATGTGGATCTTAAGAAACTTAACAGAAGACCATGGGGGAAGGAAAGGGGAAAAAACAGAGAGAGGGAAGGAGGCAAACCATAAGAGACCCTTAAATACAGAGAACAAACTGAGGGTTGATGGGGGGTGAGGGGAGAGGGGAAAATGGGTGATGGGCATTGAGGAGGGCACTTTTTGGGATGAGCACTGAGTGTTGTATGTAAGCCAATTTGACAATAAATTATATTAAAAAAAGAAAGTTTAGAATTATTTTAAAAATGAAATATACTGGAAGGAAGTGCTGACTCAACCTGGTGACAAATTCAGGGCATGGAGGGAATGTGTAAAAGTTGAATGAAGAATGACTTCAAGGTTTCTGTAGGTGCACTTAGGTAAATGATAGGGATATTCAATGAGATGGCAATGACTTGAGGAGGGCTCTCCAGAGAACCATGTATATGGAAAGGGAGTGGGGATAGAGGGGAAGGACAGATTGATTCTAAACAATGGGCTCATTTAACTATGGAGGCTGAGAAATGCCAAGTCTGGAGTCAGCAAGCCAGACTGAAGACAGCTAATGGTGTAAAGGTTCTAGTCTAAGAGCAGAAAGACCGATGGTACCAGCTCAAGGATCTGGCAAGAGGAGTTCCTTCTGACTGAGACTTTTTGTTCTATTCAGATTGTCAATTGATTTGGACAAGTCCCACCCACATGAGGGAGGGCAACCTGTTTATTCAGGCGACCAATTCAAATGTTAATCTCATCCAGAAATATTCTCACAGAGGCACTTAGTATAATGTTTGACCAAATGTCTGGGCACCTTGTGGCCCAGTCAAGTTGACACATAAAATTAACCACTGTAAGAGCTAATGCCTGCTGATGGGTGCTGGCACTCCTTAAAAGTGAGGGGATGCATGAATTTTTCAGATCAAAATCAACCCGGTCAGCCTTCCCTATGAAAAAAAAGAAAAAAGAAAAGAAACAAACAAACAAATTAACCATTATAGAAGGACAGATTGTGTGTGGACATTCCTAGCTTATTGTTTTACATTTCAGTTTGAGGTATCTGGAACCCAGAAGTGTGGAGATTTTAAATTACATGTTTGATATATGAGTCAAGAGATCAGAGGTGAGGTATGACCTGGGTACATAAATTTGGGAGTGTGATAGTTTGCTAGTTTGCTTCCCCAATGGCAGTCTTTCCTTCTGCTTTAAGACTACGATTCTCATTTGTTTAGTAGTGGAAATATGTCCAGCTCTGAAAACTGTATTTCCATTCACATAGGATGGTCACATAACACAGTTCTGGCTAATAAAATGTCTGTTGCAATTATTGTGAAATCGTTAGGCGAAAACTATTTAAAAGAGTGACAACTCATGGACCTTTTGTTACTTGCCTTTTTCTTTCTTCTTGATTGAAATACTGATGCAGCTAACTTCTGATAATAAGGTGACAAATACTTGTTTAAGAAGGCTGAGCAAAATGATAAAACAGGCTTGGAATATAGTTACTGTGTCAACTCAGGACTATTTATCCCCAGATGTCATATATCCTGAGAAAAGCCAAACCTCTCATGTGTTTAAGCTAGCATTCATCAGCTTTCTGTCTCTTGCAGCTGACTCCAATTCCTATCTGATACAGAGTGTCATTAGCATCAAGATAGCCTATTAGCCAGGATGTTTGGGGTGTAAGTAAGAAAAATATGACTTCATGCCATTTTTAGTCTTGTGTAACTGCAAATTCTGAAGAAGCAGAGACTCCAGGATTAGGGTTCAACAAGGCTATCAGGGACTGATGTACTCCCCCTCCTTTTACTCTATCATCTTTTGTTTTGGTTTCATCTCATTGGCTTCCTACTCATGACCAGTGGGAGAGGAAACAACTTTCCACCAAAAAGTCAACATAAATCCTGATTTTCACTCCTGATGGAGGCAATTTAGGTCACACCCTCATCTCTGAATGAATCATTGGCATAGGAGGAATTTGCTGATTGGCTTGACCCTGGGTTTTGAACTAATCACCAGTAAGGGAGATGGGATTCCCCCCACCGACTTGGACAATTCAGGAATTATTTCTGAAACAGGGTCAATAATCAGACTCCATTGCTATTATATAATAGGGAAAGATTGGATGGATGTGGAGGATTTAAGCAAATGTTAAATATAGTTTTCCCCTTTAACTGCTCAACATTCAAACTTAGCTCCTTGTCAAATAAATATGTACCCTTAAAATGCTCACACCAGCATGATATGCATTCACTCTTTCCCAAAATGGGACAGCTCAAAGTCTCCGGTATTTTGGTTCTATGTCTATAGTTGAGTCGCTCTTTTTCCCATGAAATCTAGATGTAGCTGCTCATTGTATTAAGGCTAAAACACAGTTATTACCAATCTTCAGCGCATTTGTATAAGGTAGTGGCAAAAGAACAGGGTAAGTGCAATGAACAGTCTATCTGGAAAAGAGCAGCAGCACACAGAGCTCACTGGTACTCAGCATAAACCATAACCTGCTGACAGGAAATGGTGAGAGCTTTCTGACCGGGTAGAGTAGTGACTGCTTTTGTTACATATAGCAACCCTATAAATCTCCTCTCCTGGATCCACTCACTTATCAGTTCTCTATCACCCCCACGTCCTGCCTTAGGAAGATCACTCTTCGTTGCCTTTCATATGAGCTAAATATTGGCTATGATACCCATTGTGGGACTACACAACTTTAGGTGGCTCACTTCCTATAAGTGTGTGTTGAAGGGATTTAAGTCATAGCTCTTGATGGGCAAGCTCAGTAATTTTCATTGTGCTGCAAGTACCATACTGGGAGATTTTAGTGTGGTCATGGTTTGTGAGTGTGGGACTTTGGTCTCCTAGCAACAAGTCTCTCCTAGAATTTTAGTTTAATGGCTCCTATCTATGATTGGTTTGTCCTTGGAAGAGATTTGAAGCCATAGCCTTGAGGTGATGTACACCAATATGTGTATTCTTTTTTAGGCAGAGAATACTCAACAAGACTTGTCTAAATCTCATTTTGTTAATTGTGTTTCAATCTTACATACTTCCAAATCACTTACCTCGCAACTTTTACTAGCATTTGTACTTAGGTAGATAATTTAATTTTTTAAGCTATAAAATTCCATGATTTTGAAATACAGAGAGGGCCTTTGTTCTTTTTTTTTTTAATTTTTTAATGTTTATTTTTTGAGAGAAAGAGAGATAGAGACAGAGCATGAGCGGGGGAGGGGCAGAGAGAGAGAGAGAGAGAGAGAGAGAGAGAGGCTGACAGAGCTGTCAGCACAGAGCTTGATATGGGACTCGAACCCACGAACTGTGAGATCATGACCTGAGCCGAAATCAGATGCCTAACTGACTGAGCCACTCAGGTGTCCCCAGAAAGCGCCTTTCTTAATGAAGCTATTTTTTCTTCTTCTGTATTTATCATGGGCCACATTCAGCCAGTTTGTCTCTTTCTTGTAAGACTTCGTTGATTTTCTTAAGAAATGTTAAAAATACTCCAAACATGTTTCTTACCAAGTCCCTCACTGCTATAGACTTGTTAGGCACATTGTCTGAGTTTCAACATAATAGAGGCCATAGTTTAACTGACACCTTCAATATGGAATGATAAAATTGCCAGAAAGCAATAATAAATAGTAGGACCTTCTCTGTTCTCAACCCTTCATCTTCTATTAAACTAGTATGTTTTCTGTAGTGCATTTGCTGACATCAAAATCTGTGTTAGTTCAAATACTCTCAGCTGAAAATACAGAAATTTTGCAATGGGGGTGCAGGCCACAATTCAATCAGGGCTGAGCATAAGCCTCAGGCTGCAATGATTCAGGGTTGTATATGGCAGCCAAAATAGCCCAGTTGGACATAATCCTGGGAGATTATGATCCTGGAGCTGTCAGGGGCCATTATGTAAAGCCGGAGAAAGAAGCCAACTCAGTGGAAGATAATGTCAAGAGCTGGAGAGAAACCAAGTTCTAATGACATCACTGGACCTCTGAATCCAATCATGTATGGAGCCAGCATTATTTCTGGTCTTCTCAATTAAGCAAATCAATATATATATATTTCTTCTTAAGCTAGTTTGAAGTAGAGTTTCTATCCAATTCAACAGTTTAGGCTTCTGGGTTGATCTTAATAATTGGACTATGGGAAGTCACTCAAACTTATCTGGTTCAATCATTTTAAAGATGAAAGGGGCATTTAAAATTAGTTAATCCAACTGCTTCATTTTTATGACGTGAACTCACACAGTCTGGCTATATCCAGCCACAAATGGGGTGCAACCCACATTTCTGTCTGGCCATACTTTTGCGGCCTGAACCTGACAGTTGCCAAGACAAGTTCTCAGGACACAAAATGAGACAAACAAGAAGGCAGTTGCTGTCCCTGGGAGAAAACAGATGGAAAAAAACCTGTGGGCTTGAATTTGGAAAGGAAGGAACAATGTGACGTTTTATCTTCCTCTCTCAATTGGGCACTAAAGACAGTGACCCAGGAGAGCTGTTAAGAATCCTCACCCTTGGGGCGCCTGGGTGGCTCAGTCGGTTGAGTGGCCGACTTTGGCTCAGGTCATGATTTCGCGGTCCATGAGTTCGAGCCCTGCGTCGGGCTCTGTGCTAATAGCTCAGAGCCTGGAGCCTGTTTCAGATTCTGTGTCTCCCTCTCTCTGACCCTCCCCCGTTCATGCTCTGTCTCTCTCTCTGTCTCAAAAATAAATAAATAAACGTTAAAAAAAAAAATTAAAAAAAAAAAAAAGAATCCTCACCCTTTGCTGGTTTTTGCCAGCTTTCCCAGGACTCCATCTGCAGGGCGCTGAGCAAGTGAGGCTTAAAGTACAGTGGAGCTCTAGTATCTACCAGAATTTGCCAAGGTTTTCCATTAAGTTTAACTTTACCGTGGCTCTTTAAGGGAATACCTGGTAGCAGTTTACTGGAGAATCCCTCAAAGTCTTGTCCATCCTGGGAGGGGCCCATACGGGGATGACTGTAAGTCCACTAACTTGGTGGACTTTGGTTTATGGTCTTGTGATCTCTTCAGAGTGGAACAGCACTTCAAACAAAGTATCATAAATACTCTTAGTAGGAGTAAAGGAGGACAGAAGGGAGTAATAGGAGCCACATCAGTCTTACACTCTTGTTTTAGGTGCCTCTGTGTCTCTAATTTTTCATTAAATTGAAATTTCATCACATTTTATGGCAAGTCTTTCAAGGAAAATGTTTTTAAATTTTTTTTTCAACGTTTTTTATTTATTTTTGGGACAGAGAGAGACAGAGCATGAACGGGGGAGGGGCAGAGAGAGAGGGAGACACAGAATCTGAAACAGGCTCCAGGCTCCGAGCCATCAGCCCAGAGCCTGACGCGGGGCTCGAACTCACGGACCGCGAGATCGTGACCTGGCTGAAGTCGGACGCTTAACCGACTGCGCCACCCAGGCGCCCCAAGGAAAATGTTTTTAAATGTTGAAGTCTTTTGGAGGGTCCTGCATGTCATTGAAAATAGATACCCTGTTGTTTATGTTTGATATGGGAACACTGACTTTCAGGTACACTTCTTAAATGGACAATCTTATCAAATTGGAGCATTCCCCATAATGGTCACTGTAATTCTAGGTTGTCTTAGGAAGATTTTGCTGTTTTTGGAGCTACAGCCTCCAAGGTCACAGTTCTTAGACATAAAATAAGATCCTGGAATGGCACACCTAATTCTTTGAAACTTGAAGATTCCATTTCTTCAGCTAAGCCACGGGTCTCTGGTGTTAAATGAATACCTAAGAGGAATGTGTCAGTGAGTTGGGAATTTTGTGGTATTTTACAGTGTACCTCATCCCACAGAAGTTTTCTTGAGATTGGTGAGTGACCCAGTATCAATCTAACCCATTCCATGACCAACTTAGCCTAGTATGGGTGTCTTAGACTCAGGTAGCCAGCACTTTGACTGCTTTTAAGTGCTCATTCTGTGCCCATCAATTTTGCAGCTTTGGCTTCTGAGACTCTCATAACCGATAGATCTATTCCTTTTATGAGGAGATTTCTTTATTTTGGTGGATGCCATAATGGCTTTTCATAGTCTGATTTGTGCCTACTTAGATTTTGATGTGCCATTGGTCAAAATACTCCCAATTCCTTGTTTTAATTGATTTTCCCAACTCCCCCAGCAATTTAAGCTACAGATTTACCTTGAAACTTTGTAAATCCCTGTCGCAGACTATGAGTCTGGAGTTCTCTCTTGTCCAGCAACAGAGTGGATGCAGAACTGAGTATGAGAGAGGCTAGTGTCCAGGAGGAGCCAAGAGCCCCAAACAGGGGTTTCATCTCCATATTGAGCTCACAAGATATTACCCATATGGTGAACATGAAGAAAACAAGATCTTACACACGTGAACATAGAGAAACAATCAGACAGTAATCATTAACTTGTGTGTGTAAGAAGCAAAGGGCCTGGGGAGCAAGTGGAGTTTGTGATCAAGCTCCATTGGTACCAGATGGAAAGTAACTACCCGCAGGTGATATCACAAGTTACTCATGATTCCATTATTATATCTTGGTAGCTAACCTTGGGTGTTTTTGCCCCATGGTGGCGGCTTCTCCCTCTCCCCCCCACCCCCAAGCTTTTTTCTAACCCATTTATGTAAGTTGAACGTATTTTCCCACAGTTCCTCCTTTTTTATTTTTCTTGATCTTCTTAAGTTTACATGTGGGGACCATCATGACAAGCTTCTGATCCTTCTTTTGCTGTCGGGTGGTTTGGAGGCTGATTCTGCAAAGGCATAAAAAGAGACACCATAAAAGTATTCCACTTCCCAGAGTTATCCAGAATTTGAGATGGGCATTAGCCAATAGGGAGAGGGTTAAAGTCTTTCCAAAAGGACCATGAGTCAGCCCATTTGTGTCTTAGTTGTTTGGAGTATTGTAGTTGTTGGTGTCATGTTACATCGAAATCTTCTATCACAAGGCAGCTTAGAATGGAGGATTTGACCATAAGTTGATTAAGTACATGTGCAGTTTGATAGTGTGGTGATGACTAATTTCATCAATGGTAGCAGAAGCTATAATGCTTACCGTGGCTAGGATCCCTATGATTAAGAGGCCTATGAATCACCTGTGCCTGGTTAATGACTAGCAGTGATGGACAGCATGGCCATCAGATGCAAATCAGGGGTATATGCAATACCATTGTGGTGTAAGAGGACTCTGGCCTGGTTAGACAGGTGTTTAAGGCTTCCCCATGTTATATCAGGGGCAAAAACTTGTGTTTGTGCAGTGGCTTCAGGATGAGGAGGACATGAAGAAGGTTCTTCCATCTTGAAAAATGGGAGGGGTGGTCGCTCATTCAGAGTCATTCTCTGGAAGTCCTGGTTGATTGGAAGATATTCTGGGGGTCTCCACCATGCCATGATATGGTTTCACCAACTGAGAGGGAATCCACAGAGGTCTGGAATCTGTAAGAACACAAGCATAACCTTGACCCCTGGTGAGAAGTTTGGGCAAGAACCATAGGATGAGAGGGTTCATCTAATTTAGAATGTAGCTCCGCTGCGGTTAGTCCTGGAGGGTCAAGATTTAAAAACTTAAGAATGATCATAGCGTGATCGCGGAGAAGTTGAGGTTGTAATGTAGACAGCCATGGGTAATTCCCCCTTTTTTTGTTTTTTTAACATAGTTTTAAGCTTATTATGTACTTGTTCTACAATTGCTTGGCCTTGTGGGTTATAAGGAAATTTAACTTTATCTGCCATTTCCTTCTGCCTTTGTTTCCCACATCATTCCCCCTTGAACAGTTTTGACCCTTAAAATCTCTAAGGTTGCTGAGGGTGGATGGTCTTCTCTTCTATAACTTCTTCCTGCTAAATAGGGGCATAGAGATGTCCTTACCTGTGGGTCAACGTTGCTCAATTGGGGTAGGTATAGGGGAGTTACGAAAGGGAAAGACAGAGTTCAGGGGAAACAGAGCCTCCTTGAGGAGAAAGGATCATCTGTCTACTGGAAGTCATAGCGGTTCAACAAGAGTCGCAAAACTATGACAAAAAGATTAAAAAATGGGCATTATTAAAAGATCTAGTACCACTGACAAGGAAATTGAGTTATTTCTGTGGCACATAATACTTTAATAATCAGAATATCGAGTGATCACCTTATATAAAAAATATTAAAACTAGAAATTGCATATAGTCTCTAGAATAGTTATAGCATTTACTCAAATGTAACCTAAGGCTTATTATTTGTTTGGCAGTGCTTCCAGAGTAACTTAACATACCAAAGAAGCCTAATTGGTTAAGATGACTTAATTTAAATCTTTGGAAATTTGTTAAAAAAAACAATTCAGGAAGTTATAAAGCACAAAGCATGTTTACCCTCTGACCCAAATATCCTTAGTTTCTCTGCAATAAGAAGCCAAAAGCAGATAAACCTTGTTAAGTAATCAATGCTTTAGCATACCATCCTATTTAGAAAAGGCCTATATGTCCAAAGAACTCAATCCCAATTTATAACACAAGCAAAACTTTGTAGGTTACTAAAGACTTTGAGGGTTATCTTAACAATTACCCATGAAAACTATGAGACAAAGTTAACCATTACCTTAAGTCATAACATGAGCTTATTTGACCTTTGATAAACAGGTCTATTTCAAACCAACAAACTTACTTTTGGGTCCACTTAAGACAATTTGTTCCCCAAAGTTAATTTTTACCTGGAACACAGGTGGGGAAATTATAAGTGGGCGGTCTTTGCTCCTTGACATCTCTGAGACAATATTTAAAGGTTGGGAAAAGGTTTCTATAGGTAATAATATGGCTTGCAGTTCTGAATGTTGGGTAGAGCCCGGTCCAGTGTATAGTAAATGTTCCCAGTTTTTTCCCAGTTTTCCAAAGGCAAGAAGCCTTGTGAGTTTTCCCCAAGGAGTCTATAAACACTGTAAGCGCATTCTTAATAGCTTGTTGCATTGGGGTGAGGATGTCCTCAGAAGGAATCTTTTGTTCCTTTAAAAGGTTAGATTTTTCCCAATGACAAAGGAGGGAGTTAGCGTTCTCTGGATGTGGGGTGCCGAATGGGGCAGGCTGAAATTAAGGAGGCTTAGTTTTTTGGAAAATTTTTGTTTACTTTGGGTGGGACTGTATCTTCATAAACATGGTCTACAGTCAGAGGGAGAATGGTCGTATGGACAGTAGACCATGTAAGAATAACCTCAGGTGGAACACTGGTGCCTTCTGTATGGCATGCCTTTACTGTTTTACCTATTTGTTCCCAAATGTCTACGTCGAATGTTCTTTACTTGGGAAACCAAGGGAAGTGTTGCTGGATAATCATTAATAATTTAAGGAGTGCTATACAGATGTATTGTTTCTATTCTAGGGATAGGGAGTCTCCTATAATGATTCTCTCAAAAGTTCTGTGGCAGCAAATCCTAATACAGTTTCACTTTTCTCTTAACCTCATCAGGAGAGATTGTAGTCAAATGCACTTTTTCTCTTTTAGAGCTCTAGCCATTCCACGGTGTTCTGCAGTCCTTGAGTTATGTGGGCTTATTAGCCATGTTGGCTTCTAGTCATGTTGGCTACTAGCCATATCACCTTCTTAGCCATGTTACCTTCTGATCATGTCCCCATCAGTCACGTTGTCCTCCTAGTCACATTGGCTTTTCTTCTTTTTAAAAAAATTTTAACATTTATTTATTTTTGGAGAGACAGAGACAGAGGATGAGTGGGGGTGGGGCAGAGAGAGAGACACACACAGAATCTGAAGCAGGCTCCAGGCTCTGGGTTGTCGACACAGATCCCGACATGAGGCTCAAACTCATGAACTGTGAGATCATGACCTGAGCTGAAGTCAGATGCTTAACCAACTGAGCCACCAAGGCTCCCCACATTGGCTTTTTTCCTAATTACATTGGCTTCACGTTGCCTTCTGTCACATCTAACAAGTTACTCGTGAGTCCATTGCAATATTTCACTAGCTAACCTCTGGTGTTTTCACCCCATGGTGACAGCTTTCTGTCCTAAGCTTTTCTCTAACCCATTTATGGAAGTAGAACCTATTTCCCCACAAGTCCCCTTGTTTTCTTAGATTGAGTGGTACCCATTATTTTCCCTTGTTGAAATAATGTTCCCTAATTCAGTTAGTCTTACTGTTTCTGGTTGCCTGCACACAGCTCCTGAGGCCTGTCAGGATTGTCCAAAGGTGCTTGCTTTGTAGATGAGGTCTACCACAAATCCACATGCTGTGGCCCAGTAAGTTTCATCCAGGAAAATCTGAAGTCACTCACATCCCAATTTTGCACCCAGAAGCATCAGGACCAGCAAACTTGAAGAATGCAAAATAAGCTGAGCTCCTTCTGAGAGAAGCTTACCAGAGGTCTGGGAGAGTACCAGAAGAGGCAGCCAACCAACAGGGCTCTGTGGGTACTTTCACCCATTTAGGAGCCATCCCTGGAATCTTCAGCAGTTGTCTTTCAGACCCATTTGGGCTGCCAAAACTGACAATGACAAAACTAAAACAATTTCGTAAAGAAGTTGATGCCCTTTATTTGAGGGAAAATAGTCGATGGATTGGAGGACTGCAGTGCCTCGCAAGCAGTGGGACACTGTTCTCAAGAGATTTGGGCTAAGTTTTGGGGTGAATTTTACAGAATATTAGAAGAGGCAATGTAGAAACAGGACCTGATTGGCCAGGAGATCAAGCCTTTCCTGACAAGCCTAGCGTGTCTTATTTTCCAGGATAAGGTAAGCTAGCAAAAGCTGAGTTGGACGACTGCGCTTGGTGTATGTTAGGTTTCCTTGACAGGTTTTTCCCATAAGTGCAGCCTGATTTAAGTATAGATTTTGTGATGTGGGCTGGGCCACTGGAGCAGCCTCCACACTGTGGGTCTTGATATATGATTGAACTTTATTACTTCCTACCTTGTCTGTTTTGTCTTAGTTCTTTTGGTCTGTTATTTTGCTTACTTTCATGAGGGAGTTTCCTTCACATGTGTAGTGACTTTTCTATGAATTCTTAATCTGGAAAGACTAAAAGTCCCATGGGTCTGGTTGGGTGTGCTTCACTGTAGGATAATGCGGTGGCCAGCTGTTTTGGTGAGGACACTAAAATGTATTTTTCTGGAGTCTTTTCTATAACAGGATTAACTTTCTCTAGATGAGAGTCATATATTATCCAGTCTTCTCATTAGGTTCTTTATTTCATTCTGTAGAACAACACTTTTACAAAAGAGATATTAAAGTAATGGTCAGATGTTACCCAATCTCAGAGTCACAGAGGTCTCAGGTGGCTGAAAGGTTATACATAAATTCTTTTAATATAAAATAATCTGAATGTGTCTTGCAAAGTAAATAATCCTTTAACAAAGATTCTGAATTATGGCCTTTAGACATTTGAAAAAACAAATACCCCTTCTCATAGGATAAAACTCTTATACAATGAGGAAAATACTAAGTTCATTAGGTCATTAGTAGTGAAATCAGGAAAATGCTTCTCATGTCATAAATTAATAGCAAACTCGAAAGAAACTTACTTTTATTTTCCTAGCTTTTATCTAAATATAAAAGAAGGCCGTGCCTGGGTGGCTCATTCACTTGAGCATCTGAGTCTTGATTTTGGCTCAGGCAATGAGCCCAGGGTCGTGGGGTTGAGTCCCACATTGGGCTGTGCGCTGAGCCTGGAGCCTGCTTAAGATTCTCTCTCTGTCTGTCTTTCTCTCTGTCTCTCTCTCTCTCCTTCAGCCCCTCTCTCCCTCTCGCATACTCACTCTCTCTCTAAACTAAACTAACTAACTAAATAAATAAATAAAATATAAAAGAAGAAAAGTAGTATGAAATCAAGGTAAAAACATTGACTAAACCCTAAAGGAGTTATGTTAGTCTGCGTGTAATTGTCTTTGAATGATTCCTGTAAGGTAGGAAGTTAATATTTCCTGGTGGTGGCTTGTTTCCCTTGCATTACCCATTATTGCCCCAAACAGATATATTATATTAGATCAGTTGTTTATTTATTTATTTTTTGTATAGCCTCCTGGGTCTGGCTCAGTACTCTGTTAAATGATGCTACAATATTTACCTGTCTTTCTTTTTGCATACTCTCTTATTGGATGGAAAATCAAAATGTTGAAGTCATCACCTGTGTTATTCAATTAAGTAAAGTCCAGCCGGTTAATAGAGAATTATACCTGTTATCTCTTTTTATTGATATATTAATGAGCCTTAGTACTGAATTCAGCTATTATTTCCTTGGTTGTATTGTGTCAGGTAAGGAGGCAGTAAATGCACCATCTGTTTTATCATTAGGTTAGCTGTTTGTTTCTTTGCAAACTGCTATTTTGAATTGAGAAAAACAAGACCTGTCCAAGAAGACAATTGCCTTTACTTAGCATACAAATGTTTATGGTACTTTTGATTAGTTGTGGATTTCTTTTGAATTTCAATGACCCAAGAAAGCTTGGAATTCTAATCCAACTTCATGCAGATTTAACACAACAGTAAATAAGCAATTTCCAGGTGTGTAAAAGAGTTCTTCCTAATTGATTGATACATTTCATTATTACATATATTATCCCAAATTCTAAAGTGGCCATTCCGTGTCCTAGAAATTAAAGCTTGAGCATTTAGATTGGCAATTTTTGAGAAAGTTGGGAATTAGAATATATAAGTGAATTTGAAGTCATTGTTACATGGTCGCAGGGTTGAAAAGCCTGGTGCAAAATTTTCATACGGTTAAACAAAAGTGAAGAAAATCCAACAGGCTACTTATTTCAACTACTATGAGCCCACATGTAAAGGAATTGCTCAACTTGAAAAGTCTTGCTTTTTCGAGCCTCCAACTTAAAAATCTCTGAGCGGTCTTTATGTGCATCCTCAATTTGCAGTTGTCTAAAGGTCACAGTTAAATTTAAAAAATTGAAATATTAATTTAAAATTTCACATTGGCTGTTAAATTTAATTAGGTCTGTAATAACTGCTTGTTGAAAGAAGGAATATTATGAAATCAAACAAGAACCAGAACCATTCAACCCTTGGGGTGGCAAAATGGGGCAGTTCCATCAAGAGCTAAGCCATAGGTCTTGCTCCTACCCTTCTTCTGGCCATGGGCAATGACAAATAAAGAGGCAGCTGGTTTGCAGAAGGCAGTAGCTTTGCCAGCTGGTGAAAATATAAGAAAAAGGAGAAAAATACCCTTACACTCTTTCTCTGTGTTGGTCTCTCTCCCTCTCGTATATGGAAGCAGTAAATTCTCTGTCCCCATATCCGCATCTCCCAAATCACAGCACCTCAGGTGAAGGAGCTAAGTCCATCTTACCTTCAGTGTCTTTTTGCATCGATGTTTATGTTAATCTATTTTATAATATTCCTAATAAGAAAGGAAGTAAAGATAACCACTTACCCTCGCCTTTCCACATTCCCTATTCAGTAGTTTTCAGTATGCCGTGGATGGAGACCCTTCATCAAGAGTAGTGAGAGTTTGGGTAAAAATGTACATTTTTATATCGCATCTGTAAAGTACTGAATCAAAACTTCTGGGAGTGGCTTCTAGATATCTGCATTTTAAACAAGTTTCCAAAGTGACTGTCATGTACCCTTGAGTCCGAGAATCACTGCTTTATGTGTGACATTGCTTTCAGATACTTATTAACTTCTGCCATGTGCACAACATAATTTATGGCTCTTATCTCCAATAAATTTATTATCTAGCAGAGATGCACTAATGAATAAGGAAAAAAATAGTAATATGTTAGAGGTAGAAGGAGAGGTATAATGTAATGGAGAGGCTGAGCCTTGTGTTCATTCATTTACTCTCTCATTCATTCATTCTGTGAATTATGTGCCAGATACTCCTGGGTCCCTCATGAATATTTAGGTAGCTACCTGGTCCTTCTTACTTCTTCCTATATGGACTCCCCCGTTTTGTCTACATGTAATATGTTTTACAAGGTACTTGCTTTTATATTTAGTTTCATTTCTCTTCCTTATTTATTTGTCTTATTCTCTATAGCAGAATTGAATATTCGTGAATAATGCAGCAAAGACATATGACAATATAAGAGGCATTTCCAAGTAACACTAACACGGAAAAAGGATGACTAATCAGTAATGTCAGTATGTATGCAAATAGAATTTTACACTAGCTGGTTGAAATCAGGGCTCTGAAAGTGGAGTCTGGACAATCTTAGGATTATGTGGGTTGATGACCTTTGAATGTAAATGCAACATCATTTATGTGGGTTCCTTTTGGGGATATATAGTTTTTAATAGAGTGTCTAGAAAACTTTAGAGCTAATAGTCTGGATTTCATAAACCTAATGCCTGCAACAGCCAGACAAGTAGAATAAATGGTTAAAAAATACCCAGGGTAAGAGGCTATAGATGGAAGTTCTGGTAAACAGGGAGTATAGAGAATGCATGTCTCATCTGAGGGAAGCAGTTCTCTCTGCCTTAAGACCATTGTTTTGCACTGTGAGAATTCAGGCCCTGATGGCCAGGTATTCAGATTTTTCAAGGAAAGCCAAATATATTATTTTTTCCCGTTTCTTTTCTCCTTCTTCTCTTCCTCCTTCTCTTCCTTCTTGTCACCTCCTTCTCCTCTTCCTCCCCCTCCTCTACCTCCTCCTCCTTCTCCTCCTTCTTCTTGTGACCTCACTGTATATTTTCACTGGATGTAGGATTCTGGGTTGATAGTCCTTTTACTTCAGCGCTTCAAAAATGTTGGGTGACTTCTTTTTATCTTCTGTTGCTTCTGGTTAGAAATATTTGGGGGGGGGTTTGAATTGTTGCTTCCTCATAGGTAACATACTGTTTCTCTCTTGCTTTTACACTTTTTCTCTTTAATTTTTTAGTTTTGCGAATTTTGACTATGATATATCAGAGGATGTATTTCTTTGCATTTATCCTATTTACTATTGTTCTTTTTTTTGTAGATTTATGTCATTTTTCAAATTTGCGAATATTTCAGCTACTAGTTTTTAAAATATTTTTCTTTTAGTCCCAGCCTCTTCCTTATTTCCTTCTGGGACCTCAGTAACACAAATGATAGATCTTTTCTTATTGCCCCACTATTCACGAGGCTCTGTACTTTATTTTATTTTATTAAAATTTTTTTTAAGTTTGTTTATTTTTGAGAGAGAGAGAGACAGAGTGTGAGCCAGCAGGGCAGAGAGAGAGGGAGACACAGAACCAGAAGCAGGCTCCAGGCTCTGAGCTGTTAGCATGGAACCCGACATTGGGCTCGAACCACGAACTCGTGAGGTCATGACCTAAGCCGAAGTCGGAATCTTAATTGACTGAGCCATCCAGGTACCCTGAGACTCTGTACTTTATATTTTTAGTCTATTTTCTCTTTATTCAGATTACATAATTTCTATTGATCTTTCTTTATGTTTATTGATTTCTGCCCCCTCTGTTTATTTCCATTCTGCTCCTGAGCCCATCCAGGGAGGTTTTCAACTTCAGTTGGTATATTTTTAGTTCTAAAATTTTTATTTGATTCTTAGTCATATCTTCCATTTCTTTGCTGGAGCTTTCTATTTTTCCATTTGTTTCAAGAGTGTAATTTCTTGATGGAGCATTTTTATAACGGCTTTAAAATTCTTGTCAGATTATTCCAGCATTTGGATTATCTCAATATTGGCATCTGATGATTATCGGTTGTCATTTGAGTTGAGGATTTATTGGCTCTTGGTCTGACACATAATTTTGGATTGTGTTCTGGACTTTTAAAGTATTAGGTTATGATACTCTGTGTGCTACTTAAATATTCTATTGTACCAGGCAACAGACCTGATTAGGTTCAGGAAGCGTGACCTACTTTTGTAGGTGGGTCATAGTTCCGACGTCAGTTTAGTTTTTAAACTTTTGCTCGGTGATTTTGCTTATCCTGCTCGTGTGCTGCTGAGGCCGGTTTGAAACTTGAGTGGTATTCCATACCGCAGTTCACTTTTCAAAGCTTTTGCTCTATTGCTGCTAGTCAGTTTCACCCATGGGTTGGTTGGGGGTGTGACCGAGTTTATGCTGAGATAGAAGAATCTGTGTACCCAGCTCACTGTTCTGCTCATTCTGATCTCCTGATCTCCCTAGTCTGACTGGGAGAAGGTGGAGTGCCTCCCCTTGGCTGATCTTTCCTTGGTGCACAGCAAGGACTGTAGACATGGTTCCTGTTTATATTCATGTAGAGCAAGACGGGCTGTTGGATGAGGTAGGGGACAGGGCTCAGCCTCTTCTGTAGGTACTGCATAGTGGGGTTTGTTGACAGGATTCTACGCCGCAGTATCCACAGCACCCAGGGAGAGGTGGGCAGGAGGAGGGACACTGCAGCCTCTTCTTCATTGGTGCAGTGTGGGGATGTGACAGGCTCTGCTCCACAGACACTGCCAATGCCTGATGAGAAGAGAGACAGCAGTTTCTTCTGCGGTGTTTCCCTGTAGCAGGGGAGGTTTGGTCCAAAGGGTCTGTCCTAAGGGGTGCTTTCCTCTCCATGCTCTGGCTAGCAAGGGCAGGCTCTCTTGAATTTTTTTTATGTTCATTTATTTTTGAGACAGAAATAGAGCATGAGTCTGGGAGGGACAGAGAGAGAGGGAGACACAGAATCTGAAGCAGGCTCCAGGCTCCGAGCTATCAGCACAGAGCCCGACGTGGGGCTCGAACCCATGAACCACGAGATCATGACCTGAGAAGGGCAGGCTCTCTTTTATTATTTTTTAATATTTATTTTTGAGAGAGAGAGAGAGAGCTCGCATGCACATTCATGTGCATGCATGAGCAAAGGAGGGGCAGAGAGACGGGGAGTACAGAGGATCCAAAGCAGGCTCGGTGCTGACATCAGAGAGCCCCTCATGAGCCCCGAGATCATGACCTGAGCCAAAGTCTGCAGCTTTACCGGCTGAGCCACCCAGGCAAAGGGCAGCCTCTAATCTTTGCATTGCTTTATTGCTTTGTGTTTCAGGTTGTAGGCTGCTCTAGTGTGAAGGCCAAGAAATAAAGGAGACAAAACCAAAGCAAACCAGTAAACTCACTACCCCATTGTTCCTTAAGTCTGTAGGTCCTTAGCCAGTCTGCCTTGTCTGCCTCTCACGGTCTCCTGATAATCGCTGTGTGTATTTTGTTCAGTGTGTTTAGTTGTAGTTAGTGAGACTGGTACGATGCAACGTGTTTACTCCATCTTGTTTAGAAGGCTTGGCTCCTCTCTGGCAGCAATGAGTAGGGTGTGAGGTTCTCATCTAATCATCCTCAGATTCTTGATGAATTTTTATCAATCACCATAAGTATAAGTGACCTGTAATTTCAAACACTCAGGGAAATAAATTCATTGTAAATATGATATTATATGTGCTGTTAATTTAGGAATAGAATTTAAATAATTTCACTTTGCTAAGTTTGCTTCACATGTTTTTACTTTTTAGTTTTTTAATTTTTAAAAACAATTTTTGTGTTTTTTAAAGAAGGTTGTTTATTTTGAGAGAAAGAGAGAGAGAAAGAGAGAGAGAGAGAGAGAGAGAGAGAGAGAGAGGACACAGGGGAGGAGAGGCAGAGAGAAAGGGAAAGAGAGGATCCCCAGCAGGCTCTGCACTGTCAGCACAGAGCCCAATGTGGGGCTTGAACTCATGAACGTTGAGATCATGACCTGAGCCAAAGTTGGATGCTTAACCAACTGAGCCACCCAGGTGTCCTGCTTCTCAGGTTTTTAATGCCATATTTTGGATACACAGAAAGATACAGGAAGGGTAACTTTTCTCCTCTTTTTTTCCTTTCTTCCTCTCTCCTTCCTTCCTTCCTTCCTTCCTTCCTTCCTTCCTTCCTTCCTTTCCTTCCTTCCTTCCTTCCTTCCTTCCTTCCTTCCTTCCTTCCACAAATTACCTCTTTCTCTCTGAGGGACTATCTATCGTGACTTAGCATTCATATGTATAGGATAGGCATGGGATTCAACCTTGACCAAATGTGTGCTCTCTCTCAGGATTTGAATCATAGGCAGAGGAACAAAAATGACTGAATAGATTTGAAAGTTACCTCCTGTGGCAGCCACAGGGCCCTCCATATAATTTTGTTTTAGCTGACATGTTCCTGAAAGAACAAGAGTAGAGCCTAGCACAGGGCTTGTGGGCAGGAAGTATGTCTTCGGAAGTGGTTCCAAGCAACAGATGCGGAGGACAGAGAGGCTAAAACAGGGAAGGAGGGAGAGTTCATTCAGAGATTCATGTTCAAGTTGATCACTGCCATAGGCAATTGAGATTTAATCTTGCTGGGGACCATATGGGGTACCATGTGAAAAGCAGCTCAAAATTACCCAGTTGGGGGATGGAAGATGGTAATATTTTTTTTTTCCGGCAGCTGATGTCCCATTAATTGCCACATGAGTTGCTCTTCCTTCCCATCTCCATGTTTTTGTGCATGTGCATGAGTGGCTCTCACAAGCATACTCTGGGGCAGAGAAGACAGTGTACAGAAGAGACTGTCACATTATACCTGGGTAATTGTGTTCGGTAGCAATGGCCGAATAGAAGATTGACCCAAGAGGATATGAGGTGGGGCCAAGCGGTCTCCAATACATATTTCCATCAGTGCCCATTTTCAAAGCCTCACAGGTGCCTTGTTGTCCTTCCTCACCTTAATCCAGTGAGCAATTCCCAAATCTATTTATGATGAATTCTCTCTCTTTTTGCATGTGTTAGCCAGAACAAATTTCTGTAGATTGCAACCAAAGAACCCTGACACTTCCATTAATCTGTTCTCTTTCACTGCGAGATAGTTTCATCTGTGGTAAAAGTCTGTCTCCTTCGTTGAATCTTGGCATGTCTATCAAAATGCTTGAGCTACGCTTCAAGGACCATATGCGTGTTGTTAAAATAGAATCTTCTGGCCCCAGATGCTGAAGTTTCCCTGTTAGCTTCTGATCCTTCACAGTTAGGCCTAACTTATTTACATAGTATTTAATGACAGGCAGGAATTCGGTTTTGAATCGATGTAAACAGGCAGTAAATTGAAAATACAAGTTAAAGAGATACAGGTGGATGTTATCACATAAATAGCATTTGGTTTTCTGAAATTATAATTATGACACTCCTGAATGATCTCCGATCCCACTGTATTATAATGTGACAGATGTATATGGCTGTGATTTCTCTAGCGATGCTCGCTGTTGCTTCCTTGTCATCTTTAATAACAAAGCAACTGGACAGATTAAATGGAAAAGATTTATTCTCTGTGAATGCCAGAGTCAAAGCATGCTGTCATAGTAACAGGTTAAAGCATTTCCACGAGGAGGTTATTATGCATGATAGGGTGGTACAGCCAGCCATCTCTTTCCATCCCATTGTATCAATGGCGCACTATATGCATTTCTAACTAGGAATTGATGGAGAGGACTTTTGTGATGACTGGCATCCAAATTTTAAATGCTAATTATAGTGAACACATTAAAAAATGCCTGTATCATCAGCGTATTGAAGTTGTACAAAGTAAACATATTGGCACACAAACCGTACCCAGATTGAAACACAGAACGTTTACCAGTCCTGCAGAGGCTGCCTCATTTCTCTCTCAAGTCACAATTCCTGGCACTGTGTAACTGCTATCTCGACCGCTGTCACAACAGATTCATTTTGCGTGATTTATTAACATCTTTGGGCATTTTATTTAAATTTTTTGTCAAGGGAGAGGTTACATCGTTAAAATAAACCTTAAATGGCATGGTTTAATGAGTTTTGAGAAAGGCACACAACCATGTAACCAACAGCACTATCAAAGTAAAGAACATTCCCACAACCCCTGATTTCCGTGTGCCCTTCTCCAGCCCCAGAAGAGAAAGCAATGCTTCTCCTGAAAGCAACCACTATTCTGAAATCTTTTGCTCTAGGTTGCTTGTTCTCGAAATCCACATAAATGAAATAGTGTAGTACCTACTCTTGTATTTGGCTTCTCTTTACTCATTGCAAAGTTTTTGAGATTTATTTATGTTGTATGTATAATCCATTTGGTTTTCCTATTGACAGTAGCATTCTACATTATAAATGTAGTACTCCAATATCCCACAACACAAGATTGGATAAAGTATAGTTTTATTTCTTTTTCAATCCTTATAGCTTTCATTTAGGTTTCTTGATTAAATTTTTGGCTAAGGACCTCTAGTACAACGCCACATAGACTTGTTAAAAGTCAGATCCTGGCGGTATTCACAGTATGAAGGGAGAAAGAATTCACTGTTTCACCATTATGTGTAATGGTGGCTGTAGATGTTTTTAGGAAATACGTGTCCTCTATTAATTTATGGCAGTTCCTTTATATTTCTAGTTTGATAAAAGGTTTTATCATGTACGGGTGCCAAATTTTGCTAAGAACTTTTCTGCGTATATTGAGGTACTCATGTGATTTCCCTTTTATTCAGTTTATATGGTGAATGACATCAGTTTATACAAATGGTAAATTAATTTTGCATCCCTGGGATAAATCTCACTTGGTCACGTTATGTTATTCTTTGTATATACTTCCAGATAGGATTTGCTAATGGTTTGTTGAGGATTTCTGTGTTCATGAGAGATACTTGTCTGTAGTTATTTTTCTTGTAATATCTTCATTGGGTTTAGTGTCAGGGTTAAGTAAACCTCACAAAAACGTTAGGAAATGTGTCCTCCTGTATTTTTTTTCTTTAAATTTTTTTTCCCAAGTATGTATAAGAATGGATTTTCCCCCCAAATATTGGACAGAATTCATTAGAGAAATCGCTTGAATTAACTTTTTTTCTCCTTAAATATTTGGTAGAATTCACACATGACACTTTCGAACTGGAAAGATTTTAAGTAAAAACTCAATTTTTAGCAGATAGATTGCGATTTAAAAATGTTCTTTATTCTTGTGTCACTTTGGCAATTTGTGTATTTTGAGCAGCTGTCCATTTTCTTAGCTGTCAATTTTATTGCTAAAAAGGTCCTTTGTAACATTGGTAGTATATGTAGCGATTAGCCCTGATACTGGTAATTTGAATTTTTGTCCTTTTTTCTAGATCAGTCTTACTAGGTATTTTTCAATGTCTAAAAAATTTTAAAAGTATTAATATTTGGCTTTATTCAAGTTTTCTCTGTGGTCTTTTCCTTGTCATTGATTTCCATTTATTATTTTTGCTGTTTCCTTCATTCTACTTATTTTAAGTTTTTTTACTCTTGTTTTTCTAACAAAGTTAAAAGTTGGACTTTTAAAAAGATTATTAAAATTTTAAATCCCTAGTAAGACTAATCAAGGGAAAAAAAGAAGGAGAACACGCACATCATCAACCTCAGGAATCAGAAAGAAGGCATCAGTAGGTATATATACAATAGACAATAGAATGAAAACAATAGGATATTATGGATAATTCTATACCAATAAATTCTACAATTTGGATGAATGGACAAGTTCCTGGAAAGACATATATTGCAGAAATTAACATAGAAAGAAATAGAAAGTATGATTAGTGCCGTATTTACTCAAGGAGTTGAATTCTTGATGACGAATTCCCTCCTCTCTCCCTGCAATTAACTGTCCATTCTTGAATTCTTACCCTGAGAATTCTACCAAATATTTTGTTAAATGTTTATTTACTTATCTTGAGGTGGTGTGGGGGAGCTGCAGAGAGAAAGGGAGACAGAGAATCCAAAGCAGGCTTCATGCTTTCAGTGCAGAGCCCAATGTGGGGCTTAGACTCATGAGCTGTGAGATCATGACCTGAGCTGAAGTGGAACACTTAACCAGGTGCCCCCTACCAAATATTTTTAAAAGATATAATTACAGCCTATACAAGCTCTTACAGAAAAATAACAATAGAGGAAGGCTTCATAATTCTTTTTGTGGTTTTGTGTTTCTAAGACCAAGGTCACCTAAATACTAAAACTTCTCAAAGACAAAAATAATAAAATAAAATTTCAGACAAAATTTTTATGAATATAGATACAGAATTCTCTTTAAAAATTTAGCAAATCAAATCTAATAACACGTGGAAAGGTTAATATGTGACCAATGAGTTCATTCCAGGAATGAATGAGCTTGATTTGCCATTTGAATATCAGTCATTATAATTCATCTTATTAACAAAATAAAATAAATTTGTGTAATCTTCCATTGTATGTAAAAAAAAAACACATAACAAAATTTGAAACTGCTTCGTGACCTTTCATCAAGTAACAAAAGGGCAGTGCCTTAGTATGGTGAAAGGCATCTATGGGAAATCTATGGCTAATACCATACTTAATATTAAAACATTAATCCTTTTCCTTTAAATTTTGAAAAAAAGCAAAAATATCTGTTCTCACTATTTCTATTCAACTTTTGCTAGAAGTCCCTACCAATTCAATAGGGTAGAAAAACAAGATAAAAAAAGTACACATTGGAAAACAAGAAGTAAAACTGTCATTATTTGAGAATGATATGATTGTGGTTCTAGAAGACTCTGTGCTACTTATAAGAAAAATGATTAAACTGAAAAGGGTATTTTGAAAGATCAAGAATATAATATTAACACATAAATCAATTACATTTCTATATACTTTCAACAAACCATCTGTAAAGTAAGTTAAAAATTAATACCCTCATAATTATATTTAAAAACATCAAATCCTAAGTAGTAGATCTAATGAAAGTTATGTTAGATCTCTCCATGGAAAACTATGAAACATAGCTGAGAGAAATTACAGAAGTCCTAAATAAATATATAATATCCTCTTCATGAATTGGTGGAGTCATATTGTTCTCTGTTGTACCTCAACTGATCTATAGATCCAATTTCTATCAAAATCCCAGCAGGCTATTTTGAAGAAATAAATAGGGCGTTTCCAAAATATATACAGAAGTGCAAACAATGTAGATCAGCCCAATCAATCTCAAAAAAGAACTAAGTTGGAGGACTTAACAGTACTTGGCCTGAAGATTGACTATAAATCCCTAGGAAGTAAGACAATGCATCATAAGTATGTTCAGATGAATAGATTAACAGCAGGGATTAGAGAATCCAGAAAATATATGTATGTGATGTATATTCATATTTCCATATGTGTATATAATAAACATACAGATACACATTTGTATATAAATGAGGATAGAATAATAAGGCAACGAAAAAGAAAAGTAAATTAAGAAATAGAACAGTATGACTGTGCAAATGCGTGCATAGCCAGTCGGTCTTTGATCAAAATATTAAATTAAATCAATGAAAAATCAGTCTTTTTTTGTTTTTTAAGTAGGCTCCACTCTGGGTGTGGAAACCAACATGGGGCCTAAACTCACAACTCTGAGTTCAAAACCTGAGCTGGGATCAAGAGTCAAACACTCAGCCAAATGAGCCATCCAGGTGCCTCCAAAGCAAAGACTTTTTTTAAAAAACAAAAACAAACATAACCAGAATACCTGGATATCAGTGAGAAAAAGAAACCTTGACCTCTATCTTAAATTTTTATACAAAAGTAATTTATTATGTTGGATATCTACATGCAAAAAGAATAAAACTGGGCCTTAACACCACAACCAAAAACCTCTGGGACGCAGCAAGGACAGTCATAAGAGGAAAGTATATAGCAATCTAGGCCTTCCTAAAGGAGGAAGAAAGATCTCAGATACACAACCTAACCTTACGCCTTAAGAAGCTGGAAAAAGAACAGCAAATAAAACCCAAAATCAGCAGAAGACAGGAAATAATAAAGATTAAAGCAGAAATTAATGCTATTGAAAAACAGTAGAACAGATCAATGAAACCAGAAGCTTGTTCTTTGAAAGAACTAACAAAATTGATAAACCACTAGCCAGTTTGATCAAAAGGCAAAAGGGAAGGACCCAAATAAATAAGATCAAGAATGAAAGAGGAGAGATCACAACCGACACAGCAGAAATAAAAACAATAATAGGGGAATATTATGAGCAATTATATGCCAATAAAAGGGGCAATCTGGAAGAAATGGACAAATTCCTAGAAACATATACACTACCAAAACTGAAACAGAAAGAAACAGATAATTTGAACAGACCCATAACCAGTAAGGAAGTCGAATTAGTAATCAAAAATCTGCCAAAAAACAAGAGTCCAGGGCCAGATAGCTTTCCGGGGGAATTCTACCAAACATTTAAGGAAGAGATAACACCTATTCTCTTGAAGCTGTTCCAAAAAAATAGAAATGGAAGGAAAACTTCCAGACTCTTTCTGTGAAGCCAGCATTACCTTGATTCCAAAACCAGACAGAGACCCCACTAAAAAGGAGAACTATAGACCCATTTCCCTGAGGAACATGGATGCAAAAATCCTCAACAAGATATTAGCCAAACGGCTCCAACAATACATTAAAACAATTATTCACCACAAGCAAGTGGGATTTATACCTGGGATGCAGGGCTGGTTCAATATCTGCAAAACAATTAACGTGATTCATCACATCAATAAAAGAAAGGACAAGAACCATGTGACCCTCTCAAGAGATGCAGAGAAGCATTTGACAAAATACAGCATCCTTTCTTGACAAAACCCTCAAGAAAGTAGGGATAGAAGGATCATACCTCGAGATCATAAAAACCATATTTGAATGACCCAATGCTAATATCATCCTCAATGGGGAAAAGCTGAGAGCTTTCCCCGTAAGGTCAGGAACAAGACAGGGATGTCTACTCTCACCACTGTTATTCAACATAGTATTGGAAGACTTAGCCTCTGCAATCAGACAACACAAAGAAATAAAAGGCATCCAAATCAGCCAGGAGAAGGTTAAACTTTCACTCTTCACAGATGACACGATACTCTATATGGAAAACCCAAGAGATTCCACCAAAAAACTGCTAGAATTGATTCCTGAATTCAGCAAAGTTGCAGGATATAAAATCAACACACAGAAATCAGTTGCATTCCTATTCACCAACAATGAAGTGACAGAAAGAGATACCAAGGAATTGGTCCCATTTACAGTTGCACCAAAAAATAAAATACCTAGGAATAAATCTAACCAAAGAGGTAAAAAATGTATACACTGAAAACTATAGAGAGCTTATGAAAGAAATTGAAGAAGACACAAAAAAATGGAAAAAGATTCCATGCTCCTGGATAGGAAGAACAAATATTGTTAAAATGTCGATACTATAGAAAGCAATCTACATATTCAGAACAATCCCTAGCAAAGTAACATCAGCATTCTTCACAGAGCTAGAACAAATAATCCTAAAATTTGTATGGAATCAGAAAAGACCCCAAATAGCCAAAGCAATCTTGAAAAAGAAAACTAAAGCAGGAGGCATCACAATCCTAGACTTCAAGCTATACTACAAAGCTGTAATCATCAAGACAGTATGGTACTGGCACAAGAACAGACACTCAGATCAATGGAACAGAATAGAGAACCCAGAAATGGACCCACAGAAGTATGGCCAACTAATCTTTGACAAAGCAGGAAAGAATATCCAATGGAATAAAGACAGTCTCTTCAGTAAGTGGTGCTGGGGAAACTGGACAGGAACATGCAGAAGAATGAACCTGGACCATCGTCTTACACCATACACAAAAATAAACTCAAAATGGATGAAAGACCTAAATGTAAGAAGGAAGCCAGCAAAATCTTTGAGGAGAAAGCAGGCAAAAATCTCTTTGATCTAGGCCGCAGCAACTTCGTAGTCAACACGTCTCCGGAGGGAAGGGAAACACAAGCAAAACTGAACTGCTGGGACCTCATCAAAATAAAAAGCTTCTGCACAGCGAAGGAAACAATCAGCAAAACTAAAAGGCAACCAACAGAATAGGAGAAGATATTTGCAAATGACATATCAGATGAAGGGTTAGTATCCAAAATCTATAAAGAACTTATCAAACTCAACATCCAAAAAACAAAAAATGAGATCAAAACCACAATGAGATACCACCTGACACCTGTCAGAATGGAAAACATGAACAACTCAGGCAACAACAGATGTTGGCGAGGATGCGGAGAAAGAGGATCTCTTTTGCATTGTTGGTGGGAATGCAAGCTGGTGTAGCCACTCTGGAAAACAGTAGGGAGGTTCCTCAAAAAACTAAAAATAGGAGTACCCTATGACCCAGCAATTGCACTACTAGGTATTTATCCAAGGGATACAGGTGTGCTGTTTCGAAGGGACACATGTACCCCCATGTTTATAGCAGCACTATCAACAATAGCCAAAGTTTGGAAAGAGCCCAAATGTCCATCGATGGATGAATGGATAAAGAAAATGTGGTATATACATATATAAAATATATATATTTTACACACACACACACACATATATATACACACACACGTATACACACACACACAATGGAGAATTACTCGACAGTCAAAAAGAATGAAATCTTGCCATTTGCAACTACATGGATGGAACTGGAAGGTATTACGGTAAGTGAAATTAGGCAGTCAGATAAAGACAAAAATCATATGATTTCGCTTATATGAGGACTTTAAGAGACAAAACAGATGAACATAAGGCAAGGGAAACAAAAATAATAAAAAACAGGGAGGGGGACAAAACATAAGAGACTCATAAATATGGAGAACAAACTGAGGGTTACTGGAGGGGGTGTGGGAGGCGGGATGGCCTAAATGGGTAAGGGGCACTAAGGAATCTACTCCTGAAATCATTGTTGCACTATATACTAATTTGGGCGTAAATTTAAAAAAATAAAAAGTGAAAAAGGAAAACACCTCTCTTTCTGATACAAGCAGGCAATTGAGAGGGAGGTAACGAACTTTTACAAATAAATCTTGTGAAATGACAATATTTGAATATACCCTTCTAAAATAAATTTTTTAAATGTTCAATAATCACATGAAAAAATTTTATCAGGAAAATGCAGATAGAAAGTACAATGAGATATTGTTAAACACTCATTTGTTGACTAAAATTGAAAGTACCAACAATACAAAATGTTGGCAAGGATATGGAGTAAATGCAGTTCTCATGTTGCTAATGAGAGTATAAAATTGTCAAATCATTCTGGAAAATGGTTTGGCAATTTCTAAAAAAATGAATTATACAGGGGGGAAAAAAGAATAAAACTGGGCTACTTTCTGACACCGTACACAAAAAGAAACTCAAAATATATCAAAGACCCAAATACGAGACCTGAAACCATAAAACTCTTAGAAGAAAACATAGGCAGTAACTTCTTTGACATCAGCCTTAGCAACATTTTTATAGATATGTCTCCTCAGGCAAGGGAAACAAAAGCAAAAATAAACTATTGGGACTACACAAAAAGAAAAAGCTTTTGCACAGGAAAGGAAACCATCAACAAAATGACAAGGCAACCTATTCAATGGGCGAAGATATTTACAGATGATATATCTGATAAAGGGTTAATATTCAAAATATATAAAGAACTTACACAACTCAACACCAAACAACCAAACAGCCTGATTAAAAAATGAGCAGAGGATCTGAGTAGACATTTTTCCAAAAAGATATACAGATGGCCAGCAGACACATAAAAAATACTCAACATCACTAACCATCAGAGAAATGCAAATCAAAACCACAATGAGGTATCACCTTACACTTGTCAGAATAGCTTGAATCAAAAAGACAAAAAATGGCATGTGTTGGCAAGGACGCAGAGAGAAAGTAACCCTCTGCACTGCTGCGAATGCAAATTGATGCAGCCAGTGTGGAAAGCAAGTGTGGACGTTCCTCAAAAAATTAAAGGTAGAATTACCGTATGATCCAGTAATTTCACTATTGGATATGTACCCAAAGACAATGAAAACACTAACTCAAAAAGAAAGACGCACCCCTATGTTTATTATAGCATATATACAGTAGCCAAACGATGGAAGCAACCAACCCATGTGTCCGTTCATAGATGAATGAATAAAGAAAATGTGGTACATATATACAATGGAATACTACTCAACCACAAAAAAGAATGAAATCTTGCCATTTGCAATGACATGGATGGAGCTAGAAGGTATAATGCTAAGTAAAATAAATCAGAGGAAGACAAATGCTGTATGGTTTTAGTCATATGTGGAATTTAAGAAACAAATTTAATGAACAAAGAAAAAAGACAAAGAAACAGATTCTTAAATACAGACAATGAACTGGTGCTTGCCAGAGGGAAGGTGAGCGGAGGAAGAGTAAAATAGATGAAGGGGATTAATAGTACATTTACCTTGACAACACTGGGCAATGTATTGAATTGTTGAATCGCTATATTGTACACCTGAAACTAATGTAACACTGTATGTTAACTATACTTCAATGAAAAAATAAATAAAATAATTTGTGATGGTTAATTTACTGAAAAGTTAAAACACAGCCATAATGCTTACACTAGAAAAAGAAAATAAGAAAATAAGAGAGAATATCTCTGGGATGTTGGTGGAGTCAAAGATTTCTTGGTTGATGCATAAAAAGGACAAACTTTCAATGAAATTATTGATAAAGTGGGTTTCATCAAAAGACATCGTGAAATAAATAAACACAAAATATAAAACTAATATAAAAGCCAGAAAGTGGGAAAAATAGTTATAACACATACATTTGAGTTGCCTAAAAAAATACAAGGAACACTGTAAATTCAATCATAGAAGCATGAATGTCCCAGATTTTAAAAATGTGCAAATTGCGTCAATAGACACTTCACAAAAGATGATATATGAACATTCATTAAACACATAATAAGATGTTTATCATCATTTCTCATCAAGGAAAGAAAAAATTCAAACCACAGTGAGATACCATTTCACGTTTATTAGAATAGCAGAAAAATGATATCTATATATCTAACAACAACATATCTATATCTATATATTTATCTCTGTGTCTATAACTGTATCTATATATAAAAATGCCCAATATTGGTGAACACGTGGAGCTCCTGTAATTCTTCGACATTCTTCTATGGAAGATTAAAGCAATGCCAGGGCTTTGGAATAATATTTGGCAGTTCTTTATCAAGTTAAACATAGGGGCGCCTGGGTGGCTCAGCCGGTTGAGTGTCCGACTTCAGCTTGGGTCATGATCTCACGGTCTGTGAGTTCGAGCCCCGCGCCGGGCTCTGTGCTGACAGCTCAGAGCCTGGAGCCTGTTTCAGATTCTGTGTCTCCCCCTCTCTGCCCCTTCCCCGCCATGCTCTGTCTCTCTCTGTCTCTGAAAAACGAATAAACTTTAAAAAAAATTTTTTTTAAAGTTAAACATAAATATCCTATGACCTAGCAGTTTCATTCTTAGGTATTTTTCAAGAGAAATAAAAACATATTCACAGAAAGACTTGTAAAAGAATGTTTATAGTGGCCTTGTTCATAATAGGCGAAAACTGGATATAAAATGTGGGTACAAGCCAAATGTCCTTCAAAAAGAATATGGATAAACAAATTGTGATATGTTCCCACATGGAAAAGTCTATAGCAATAAAGCTATGGGTGTATGCAACAAGGGGTTTGAAGCTTAATGTTTAATCATTATATATGCAAACAAAACTGGACACAAAAAGAATACATTCTATATGATTCTATTTACAGGAACTCCAGAGACAAAACTAATCTATGGTAAAGAAATCAGGGTTGTTGTTGGGGACTGTGGTAGTTATTTGACTGGAAAAGGGTATTAGGAAATTTTTGAGGTGACAAAAATGTGCCATAGCTTGTTTTTGTGTGTGTATATGTGTGGCAGTTATGGGAATGGGCATACATAATTATCAAAATTCAAACGAACGCCTCAACTCTGCATTTTATGATATGTTAATGATTTAAAACATGTCCGCCAGTGCTTTGGATTTGATTCTGTCCATTTTTTCTTTTCGTGTTTTTGAGCTTTGTTGATAGGTTTATACACGTTTAGAATTCCTTACCCCTCCTGCCACCAGAATATATTGTCTTTCTTTATACATCAGTGTTTTTTCTTTCTTTTTCTTCTTTTGGCAGGCAGTTATTAATGGATCATCTTGTGCCTGTTGGGCTTGTTTGGAGGCTTGTTTCACTTTGGACCTTGGTCCTGGGTCATGGCTTTCAATCTAGGGCCTAGTCCTGAGTTGTAAGGTGTGACCGTTGAGGATCTCAGCACTATGGCAAATGTGCTTGGTGGCATTCCTGCCCCTGGCTTGGCCAGGACTCTTGTCTCTCTTTGTACTGCTCCACTTGTGGAATGTCACTGTTCACACACATGGCCCTGTCCTCAGCCAAAAGCTTGAGGCAAACTCTCACACTGACCTCTGGGCCCTCGGACTTTCTGTTTTTTTCAACTCTGTCTTATAAAGTCAGCTGTTTCTGCAGACCCAAACAACCACCTTACTCCTCAACTGGGATGGTCTTGCCCTCCAGCCTGTGCTTGGGGTCTCCCCTTCTGTGCACCTTCCAGCAAGTGCTCATAGGCAGAAAACTATGATAAATGTGGAGCCGGTTTTCCGTGCTCTCCTTTTCTCAACTGGCTGCCTGTTGTCCAGTTCCTGAAAATCATCGCTCAGATATATATAGTCCAGTTTTACAGTTGTTTTCTCAGAAGGGCTCACTGATAGCAGTTACTTCATCACGGTTGGAAACGAAAGTCTGTTATTGATATTTAATTTCTTGAATATTTTTTTAAAGTGTATGATGTATTTATTTTGAAAGAGAGAGAGCACGAGGGAGCATCTGAGCCCGCATGTGAGCAGGGGAGGGGCAGAGAGAAAGGGAGAGGGAGGGAGAGAATCCCAAGCAGGCTTTGCATTGTCAGTGCAGAGCCCGATGCAGGGCTTGAACTCATGAACTGTGAGATCGTGACCTGAGCCCAAACCAGGAGTTGGAGGCTTAATTGACTGAGCCTAGCCAAGTGCCCCCATATTTAATTTTTAAGGTTCATTGACTCTAGAGGAATGCTATATCAATCTTGGTGTTGTGGAGATATAAGATATTTACATACAACTTGTTTTATGGAGCAGGAGAATAACTAAACAGTCTTCTTTAGGAACAAAAAATCTGGTGACTACTGTTAGCAGGTAAATTTACTTCACCTCTGATACGGCGTGACAAAGCTGTGGCTTAAAGTCACTGACTACGCAGTACTATCCGTCTTTAAATCTCAAGCGAATCCTGAAACCAAGAATGCCAAAATCAGAAGCAAAAACAAAACACAGCGGTGTAATACTGTGTGTGAGAAACAAAGGTTGTATTTGTTCTCACAAAATGAGTAAACATGAGCCAACAATTCATTTTCACAACTACCCTTCAGCAATTGCTGTTCAGAATTCCAAGGTATCCTTTTAATTGATTTCTTCAGTTAGAAAAATCATTTGCAATTTTGATCCTCTGACTTTAGACAGAAGTGAGAGACGATATAGGACCTGAAGAAACAGCATTCATGACTCTTACTTCAGGGTGAACCCCGTTTCCAAAAAAATCATTGGAAAACAAACAGGAAGTGGAATCCTGTCTCTCATTTTTAACTCACAGATTTAATTCCACTAACCTACTTGAATTCCTTAAATGTATGGAACTTGCAGATGAAAACCTCAATATACTTCTGTTTTTGTCCATTTTGCTCCTTTCGTTTCCCCAAATTGAAGCATTTCCAAACAAGGCGCAAGAAAATAAACAATACCTTACCTTGTAAAGTTTGGTTTACCTAGGATATCTTGTCAAGGTAGAAGTTTCTTTGGTTAAATTGCCAGATAACTGTATGCCCGGTTTTTACAATTTTAGTACATGCTAAAATAGGTTAAATTTGAATGCTGGACTCTTAGGCTTACCCCCCTTCATTCCCTAATGATAGTGAAGAAACTGCATTGTGTTCCAGTGGTCCTCAATGGGGGTGGAGGACAAGGTTGGGGGTGATGGCTTGAGATAGGTGGGGCTTTGAAGGGTAGGGAGTGGGGGAGATTTTACCCTCTAAGTGACGTTTGACAATATCTGGAGACATTTTTGGTTGTTGCAGCTGGGAGGGGGATTCACTGGCATTTGTTGGGTAGAAGCACAGGGTACCCCACTCACACCAAAGAATTATTTGGCTTAAAATGTCAACAGCCTCAGGGTTGAAAATCTCTGCTGTATTCGTATGGACTTATGCTGTATTCACATACCAGCTGTGCCCCTTGTTAACTACACAATCTTGAGAAGAATATTAAAATGAGACTTATGTTTATTTTCAGTGTTGTCGTGAGGAATAGCTTTAAGGAATAGGGATTTAGTGCACTGCTAAGAAGGTAATAGACCTTTAATAATTGGTAGCTATTATTAATGCTACTGTTGCTTTACATTTGTTAATTTACATTTACATAAGAGACTCCTTAGTGTTCAGATTAAATTTATTTCACCTTTGAAAAGAGAGAGGGAAATATGTGAGAAAGCCTGTTGGTTTGTGTATAGGGAGTTTTCCACAGCATTTTCCCTTGGAGCATAAAAAGAGACCCAAAGGTTACGCTGACAATATGTAGGGCTATATATTGAATATATTTTGGTTTCATATGGACCACGAATCACAGACACCTTTGTGGTGCACACTGAGACCTGACCAGATACATGTTTTGTTTTATAATATTACTGGTCCCACCTTCAAAAACAAGGTAAAGTAGTTGGACCAATAACTGGAGCTTACTTGGCTGATGAGAAATAGAGCACTTAAAATAATACTGTTTAGGGGCGCCTGGCTGGCTCAGTCAGTTGGACGTCCGACTTCAGCTCAGGTCATGATCTCGCAGTCTGTCAGTTCGAGCCCCGTGTCGGGCTTTGTGCTGACGGCTCAGAGCCTGGAGCCTGCTTCGGATTCTGTGTCTCCCTCTCTCTCTGCCCCTTCCCTGCTGGCACTGTCTGTCTCTCAAAAATAAAAATAAAAATAAAATCATTAAAAAAATTAAAGTATTATAATTTATAATATGTTGTATATTTTAGAATATATGTTATGTATTTTATAAAAATGTTTTTAAGTTTATTTATTTTGAGAGAGAGAATGAGAGTGAGGAGTGGAGGGGGGAGGAGCAGAGCATGAGAGAGAGAGAGAGAGAGAGAATCCCAACTAGGCTCTGCATTGTCACTGCAGAGCCTCATGCAGGCTCAAACTCACAAATCGTGAGATTACGACCTGAGCCAAAATCAAGGGTCAGACATTTAACCAACTGAGCCACCCAGCACCTCTAGAATATATATTAAATATTTTAAACGTGAGGATACAAATGCTGGTCTGCATGTCATGTTTATTCAGAGAAAATGAGATGAAACTCTATCTCTAAAGACTTCTCATGTATAAAGGACAACTGAAAATCTTGGGGCATATGCCAATGTATAATAAATATTATCATCCTATGTCGGGCTCAGAGCCTGGAGCCTACTTCAGATTCTGTGTATCCCTCTCTCTCTCTGCCCTCTCCCACTCACACTCTGTCTCTGTCTCAAAAATAAATAAACATTAACAAAATACTATCAAATAGGCTTGCTTTTTTTAAAAAAAAGTTTATTTTAAGAGCGAGCATGGGAGCGAGATTGGGGGAGGGGCAGACAGAGAGGAAGAGAGAGAGAATCCCAAGCAGGCGCTGCACTCTTAGTGTGGAGCCCACTACTTGAACCATGAACTGTGAGATCATGACCTGAGCTGAAATCAAGAGTTGGATGCTTAACCAACTGAGCCATCCAGGCACCCCTAGACTTGCCTTTTATTGCAGAGTTTTCTTGTCATATAAAGTGGGGCATAGGACTTTAAAGTAGAACTTTGATGTCTACTAATTAATGGGCTACCTAAACAGGAGCCATTCATTCCTTGATCATTGTTTACTGAGTGCTTACTAAGTGCTTGCTCCTGTCCTAGTAGAACAATCTAGTGGGAGAGGTAATCATTAATCAAATAATCATATAACATGTATTGTCACACTATAAGAAGTACTCTAAAGAAAAAATAAAGGAGCTTACAAGTGAGGTAAGAAAGTACTACTCTGAACAATTCTAGTAATTTCTGAGACATTTTTGCACTATTTTCATTATTCGTTCATTCGTGCGTTCATTCATTGATTCATTCGTTCACTTGAGAAAACTTTATTAAATCCGCCCTAGTTACATTCCAGGCACTGTGCTAGTAGCTGGGGGAAAAATTGTAAAAAAAATATTCATGGTGCCTTCTTGAAATTTATAATTTAGCTATTCGAGTGACCAAATGTTTTAAAGAAGTGAAATTAGACATTGCCATTTCCCTTGCAAAATCGCAAATAAGGAAAAAAAAAAAAAAGCAAACCAGAGAAATTATCTGCAAATTAAATTAAACCACCCAGGTATTATTAGTGATGTCAATTATATCCTGACCTTCGTGACAACACGTGTACAAACCTGCCATTTATTGTCACTGTTTGCAGGAAGAAAGGAGGCACTGTTGACATCATTAAGTAATGACCTTGATTATTAAAAAAGGAGAAGATGCAGAAAAGAAAGTCAGGAGACTGTCCTGACTGCAACATGGTTTTCTAGCAGACAGGAGATTGGCTCTGACTGGAAGACTTACCCTTTGTCTTCCATTCCTAAAATTAATTCTATTTGTTTAAATATTCACAAAACATATAATTTCTTATTTTGCCTCTAGTGAATAGCTACTATAGATAGATTTTAAAATAAGAGGTCTCAAATTCAATAATATATTTTTATAAATGATTGTTTCAAATTCCATTTATTAAAGCTTAATTACTGTCTCTCTATATAATGAGTCCACTGCGTACCTTATAAACGCTTCCAATAATCACATGAAATTTTAATGAATACACAATAATGGTCTTATTAATTTTAAATTAAATGTACTTGTTCATTTTTGAAAATAAATTTCAAGTGCCACTATAAATAACTCAGGAAAGCGAATTCATTTTTACACAAGATAGACTATTAGTTTGGAAGTTTATAGCTGTAAATACTCTGGTTTTTCTCAAAGAATAAGAGTAGATAATGTAATTTGAGTGTTTTTTTTTGTCTGTGTATGTCTATGCACATATGGTGATTACAGGATATACATTACATGGATTATTTAGTTTAATTTTTATGAAACAGTAAGGCAGCGCTCGTATTATGTTCAACTTAGAGATATGGAAAAGTGGTTTACAGAGGTTAAGTGGCAAGCTCAGAATCATGTCTTCTAGGAATTAATAGGATTTCAGTCTGACTGTCTAAAATCCCAAGGACTTAAAAATAAAAAAGTCCCATGGACTTAACCACTGTTTTAGTAGAGTAACATTGTTGACCTCATTTCTAATTTCAAATTAAATTTCACTTGGTCAGGGGGCTCTTCAAAGCTGGAAAATTTCTCGGTGAATACATTGTTGAACAAACTTGGGCTTTGTCAGTGACAATAGGCAAAATGATATCAGGGAAAGCTGAACATCTTTGCCTTAAATGGGGGAAAGTGTGCTGGCACAGACCATACTGGCCCACAGGAAAGGGTTGTTAAATAGTAACTGCCACACCACTGAGTATAACTAAAATCAACAAAATCAGGCTTTCTGCTCCTCCCCGTTTGACAGACAGCTGCGTCTTCTGGTGCAGTGCCAGCCACATCTGCAAGTCACAGTGGTGAAGGTCGGAGTAAATGGAGTTGGCCGTATTGGGTACCAGGTCACCGGGGCTGCTTTTAACTCTGGGAAAGTGGAAACTGTCACCAGCAATGACCCCTTCATTGACGTCAGCTACATTGTCTACTTGTTCCAATATGATTCCACCCATGGCAAATTCCACTGTCCAGTCAAGGCCGAGAATGGGAAACTTGTCCTCAATGGACAAGTGGAGCCCATCTCCACCTTCCAGGAGTGAGAGCCCACCAGCAACAAATGGGGTGATGCTGGTGCTGAGTGTGTTGTGAAGTCCACTGGAGGCTTCCCCACTATGGAGAAGGCTGGGACTCACCTGGAGGTTGAGGCTAAGAGGGTCATCATCTTTGCCCCTTCTGCTGATGCCCTCATGTTTGTGAAGGGCGTGACCCACGAGAAGTAAGACAACTCCCTCAAGATGGTCGGCAATGCCTCCTGCACCACCAGCTGCTTGGCTTCTCTGGCCAAGGTCATCTATGACAACTTTGGCATCTTAGAGGGACTCATGACAATAGTCCATACCATTACTGCTACCCAGAAAACCATGGACAACCCCTCTGGAAAGCTGTGGCATGATGGCCAAGGGGCTGCTCAGAACATCGTCCCTGCTGATACTGGTGCCAATAAGTCTATAAGCAAGGTCATCCCTTGCTAAGCTGAATGGGATGCTTACTGGCATGGCCTTCTGTGTCCCCACCACCAACGTGTCAGTCACGGATCTGCTCTGCTGGAGAAAGCTGTCAAATGCAATGACATGAAGAAGCTGGTGAAGCAGAAATCAGAAGGTGCCCTCAAAGGCATCCTGGG
>NW_026057577.1:20319017-20359017 GCF_023721935.1 Panthera uncia | reverse complement strand
GCTATTTTACAAAGAATCTGCAATCACTTATTCTGCGCGTCTCACCCGGTTCTTGAAAAGAGACAACACTTGAAAACATAATGGCCAGATGATCTCAGGATGCAAGAATCCTTCAGATGTTTGCTGGGAACTATTGAAAGATGCTTCAGTTTGACAAAAGCAGGAAATGTTAATTTTCAGCTCTTTTATAAATAGAGGGATGATCTGTAAAGGGAAAAATGTTGTCACAGCAAATGTACACTTGAGTGATTCAAACCTCATTGGTGGTTATATGATTCACTTTGAATATATTTACTGTAACAACTGGTAAACTGTGTTTCAAATTCAGCTGTTGAATGGATTATTTTTTTTAAAACAAAACAGTTCTAAGAATCTATTTTTCTTTTTTTTTTTCTGATACAAACCAACATTTTTTACACTTTTGTCCTTGGTATATATGCTGTATATAACCAATGATGAGCTCCCTCTGTCTTTTTTGGTTCTCACTCTACTCCTCTAGGCAAAATTCCTAACATATTTACTTGATGAAAACATATTAGCATTTTCCACTCGTTCTCAGAGCAGAAGGATGTGGGGATTATCTGGTAGAAGTGTATAGTAAGTAGAGAGTTACTTAATTATTAAAAATAAAGTTGCGATCCTCAAAAGACTATTGAACAAGATGCCCAAAGCAATTGACGTATGGTGATTCTCTTGTTAAGCATTTGTGTTTTGTTGAATACTTGACTAGGTATGGCCAATAAAAGAGAAATTCAAGCAGCGTGGTGATTTGGTGACTGTAAATGCAAGCAATTTACAATATGGTTGATGAAAAGAAATCTTTGTATAGAGCAGACATAATTTATCTCTTGGATATACCACAAGTTTATTTGAGGGGAATCCTTCTGACAACCAAATACTCCGAAATTCAGATACTCTATGCTTCAGACCAGCAGTCACGGAAAGAAAAGTCGTCTCTTTAAATTCATATGCTTTGAAAAAATATGATTACAAAAATAGCAGGTTTGTGGCAGATATTTTGGAAAATATAGAAGCATATAGGAAAAAAAGAAAAAAAGTGTAATTCTACTACTCATGACATTTAGAAGTATTTTGTTTCCTGTTTCCCGGTCTCTGCATGTGGAATTAAAAAAAAAATGGAACCATATTACATATACACTTCTGTAGCTCTTAGGAGCACAGCTTTTCCAAGTGCCTGCTTGAATTTCTCCATGCCTCACTGGGCCCTTTGAAAACCTGATTCCTTGCTTCAGAGATAGACATGGATCCACAAAGAATGCTGCTGTTTCATAGCCATGCCAACATGGATTTTCTTTGAAATGTGAGATGCTTGTTGAAAAGAGTAACTTTGCCTACTGGTTTGTGAAGGTTTAAGTATTAGAAATGAACAAGTATTAAAAATAACCATAAACGTTAATGTGTATTTTAGCAGGGATAGTTGAGGGAAGCAAAGCTTCTAGAAGGTTCATTCGACAGTGAGTGCAGCGTCCTTGAGATGCGTCTCCAACTCACAGTCATCAAGGCGGTGAGAACAAAGTTAGCTGAGTTGGACAGATTTCACCTCTCCACGAGGTGATCACGCTTAAATGCTACCCGTTCCTCTGTTGGGTTTAAGTACGTTGTGATTAAGCTCTTGATTTTGGCATCTACGTAGGCTATTTAACTTTATACAGAAAAGCAGATGAAACAAAACAAAACAAAAAACCCCATTCCTTGACTGCAAACATTTGTGCCCTGATGAGTTCAGTCATATCACTTTCTTTTCTTTTTGAAGTGTAGCTAGAGAAAGGAAAAAAGGGGTCACACTGACAGCAAAGAGAAAATTACTTTACCACAGTGGGTGGATAATATGCTGTGAGGTCAGATTCTTAAATACTGTGGTTGGAATCTTTTTTTTTTTTTTTAATTTTTATAAGGCTGAATGATTTTATTACCACTTATAACCCGTGTGACTCTGAAAGCTAAAATAATCTGGGTAATCAAAATTTATGCTTTAGGACAGAAGATGATTATCTGTGGATGAGGGGAAGTAAATTCTTCTTTCCCCCATTTTCTCCGCTAATGACTGTGTGGGTGAATAACTTTTGTGAACCTTTTGGCTTTCATTCGGTGGTGGATATGGGGTGGGGGTGAGGAGGGGAGGCCCTCCTGTGAAATATCACATGTTGGTGGCCGTGGACAGTGAATTAGACAAGTGACTGAGGAATTGGAAGCTTTATTCAGAGCAAAAGGACCACTCAGAGTTGCTGCAGAGGAGGCTGATCTCAAGACGTTTGGCCTCCCCTTTGAGGGTCCATTCCTTAAACTGTTGAGTTTTATTTTTCTCATAAGGTTATTTTAAACGAAAACAGCTCTCACTGTACAGACTCACTGTACAGGAGTCACATCATTTTTAAAAAAATTATTTATTTTTTAATTTACATCCAAGTTAGTTAGGCTATAGTGCAACAGTGATTTCAAGAGTAGATTCCTTATTGCCCCTTACCCATTTAGCCCATCCCCCTTCCCACAACCCCTCCATCAACCCTCTGTTCTCTGTATTTAAGAGTCTCTTATGGGGCGCCTGGGTGGCGCAGTCGGTTAAGCGTCCGACTTCAGCCAGGTCACGATCTCGCGGTCCGTGAGTTCGAGCCCCGCGTCAGGCCCTGGGCTGATGGCTCGGAGCCTGGAGCCTGTTTCCGATTCTGTGTCTCCCTCTCTCTCTGCCCCTCCCCCGTTCATGCTCTGTCTCTCTCTGTCCCAAAAATAAATAAAAAACGTTGAAAAAAAAAATTAAAAAAAAAAAAAAAAAAAAAAGAGTCTCTTATGTTTTGTCCCCCTCTCTGTTTTTATATTCTTTTTGCTTCCCTTCCCTTATGTTCATCTGTTTTGTATCTTAAAGTCCTCCTATGAGTGAAATCATATATTTGTCTTTCTCTAAGTTTGCTTCGCATAATACTCTCTAGTTCCATCCACGTAGTTGCAAATGGTAAGATTTCACCTTTTTTGATTGCTGAGTAATAAGGAGTCACATCATTTTTGAGAGTCATTCCTCCCCATGTTCAGCGAGATGACTGGTTTGGGGTGTTTTAAATGAGGAGTTGGGGAGAATAGTGTTAAAAATAGGCTGAGTTTAATCTGGGTTCATGGATGACAGGACTTCCTGTTATCATTCAAATATGAATGGATTCGATTTGTGGATTTCTGTCTGTTAGTTCAAGGAAAACTGTTCAGAGCAGAGATAACAGATTAAAGTATGTGAATTTCCTCCATAACTCACTAAATCCAATTATATCTGTCCCAGAGCCCTCACACATGAAGATGACAAGAAACCTCAGTCAGTTCCTGCCCATTCTTCCAGAAATGGACTTGTTTTCCAATGGTCCTACACAGTGCAGAAAAATAATCTCCAAAAAAAAAAAATCTGTGCATGTAGTGTTCTATTAATATACTTATTACAAAACATATAAAAACAGAAATACAGAGACTTGTGCAATAAAAACGTATTTTTTTAAGTCTTTAGATTTTAATACTAATGGAATAAATTTTTGTCATATTGTTATTTATGATTGTTGGCAAAACTTGATTGAATGTGCTTTATAGTTTGGAAGATACTGGTTTTATCAGTGATTCAAATGTTGGCTCATCAGTCCAGTTTAATTTCACACTTGGTTTTAATGAAAACAAAGCTGACAAAGATACCTAATAAAGATAAGTAGATTCATATGGATGAAATGCAAACTTGACTCCACTTGTGAAATTATAACATTTTTTCATATCTAATAAGAGGCAGGTTTTGTTGAATTCATCTGGTACATTTCCGTGTTCCATGATGTCACTGAGTTAGTGATTCTTATGCATGAGCACAATGGTGTTCCTTTGTTACATTTTTCACTGAAGGGTTTAAATCCGGTGAAATTTTTTGTATAGATGATTTTAAAACAGCCTAGAAAATTGTGTTTCTCAGTTTTTAAAGTGTAAGAAATGAGGCTTTAAAAAAATAGATAATATCCTTACTTAATTTTGGCAGCAAAATCACGTTTCCATTTCCAAACATCTGTTTTCAAAATGCTCTGTCTATACCTTAAAATTCTTTCAAAATGCGGTCATTTTTTCCCATTCACTTTTAAAATGTCAGCTTTACCTACAGGGGGCAAAGAAGGGTGTTTTTTGTTTCGTTTTGTTTTTTAAAACTTCTAGGTGGCTTAGTATTGACATTCATTTATTATCACAGAAAGGTAAACAAATTTGAAATACATATCTATTTATATATATATATATACATATATATATGTATATTACAAGTTTGTAATATAGATTCATCCATATGAATCTACTTATTAATCTACTTACCTTTATATATGCGTTTTATATATACCTACCACTCTCCCATTAGGTCAGCTAACTACTGGGGCTGGTGTAGGAGAGCCTGACAAATGGATTATGTTTAAGTTCTGATTTTTTAAAATTGTTTTTTAATGTTTATTTATTTATTTTGAGAGAGAGAGAGACACACACACAGAGTGTGAGCAGGGCAGGGGCAGAGAGAGAGGGAGACACAGAATCTGAAGCAGGCTCCAGGCTCTGAGCCGTCAACACAGAGCTGGACACGGGCCCCAACTCGTGAACCTTGAGATCATGTCCTGAGCCCAACTTAAGAAGCTTAAGCAACCCAGGCGCCCAGTTCTGATTTTTTACAATTAAAACAAATCTAACCCTTATATAACTATAGGAGTATATTCACACCCGGGAAATGAGTGATGTGCTCTCTTTAGATGTGCCCTCTGACTTTTGACGCACACTGATGCCAGGGCGCAGTGTTTAAGCCCTTAAGGCTCAGTTGCTTCTGTGCCTATCTGGAACCTGGGAATGTTTGGTGAGGCTGGGGCTTGGCCACCTAGTGTCCAGCCTCCCTACAGACAGTTGCTCATGTTTGAGGGTCAGCTACCTCACTGCAGTCCTACAAGGAAGGGAACCACTGTTCTCTGGACCCATGGGATGTTCCACTAGGGAGTTGAGAGTGTTTGCCACACATTGGAAGTTCTTTATGCCATTTCAGGCAATCTACTGGGAGGTTGTAGACCCCTAACTTCCGGCTGACCAGGACTTTGTGCTGTCTTGAGAATATTCATTCAGTCTAGGTTTAGTGTAGAGAGGGAGAGGAGAGGCGACAAGCCTGTGTAGTGCATTTCAGGAATTTGAGGAAAGCTTACCTAACTCAAAGCCATCTCTCTCTACTAGAAAGCCCAGAGGTTAATCAGTCTGATTTGCATTTGAATGCCAGATCCACTGCTTACTAGAAGAGGGACCTTAACAAAAGGATTCATATACTTGAAATTCAGCTTCCTCTTCCATAAAATAGGCATAAAAGTCTTATCTTTCAGAGCTGGCAAGAGGATTAATGTCTGTAAAGTGTTTAGTACACTACATAGGTATTCAATAAATAGTGGCCTTTAATGCATTTTTTTCTTACCTTTCCTTTTCCTTGTGGATCAGATACCTTCTTTGTGTTTGGAGTGAACAAGGAGAGTATTAAAGACTGAGTGTGTCTCCCCAAAATTCATTTGTTGAAGCCCTAAACCCCAGTGTGTTGGCATTTGGGGGTGGGGCTGTTGAGAGGTGATTAGAGTTAGATTAGTTCATAAGGGTGGAGACTTCATTGTGGAATTAATGCCTTATGAAAAGAGGAAGAAACTCGAGATGTCTCTTTCTCTGTCTCTGTCTCTCTGTCTTACTCTCTTTCCTCATCTCCCACCACGTGAGGGTGCAGCAAGAAGGTGGCAAACAGTCTGCAAACCAGGAAGAGAGCTTTCATATTTGATGACCAAAATATACTTATTTCAAGCAGTGGGGCCTTGAGGCTCAGAATGTCTAGATCTGAATCCCAGCCGTAACACTTACTCTGTGTTATCTTGGAGAAATTATTTAACCTCTTGCAGTTTATTTCCTCATCTCTGAAGTGGGTTTAAGTAATACCTTGTGGAGTTATTGTGGAAATTGAATGGGATAATTCCCTTAAAGTTATTGACAACAATAATAATATTATCAGAAGTTGATGTTATTACTCAAGGGATTTTATGTGACATGAGAGTGAAAAAGACATTGTTCTCGCTGTCAAGGATTTTATGACCAGAACGAGGTACTTCTTAGCTTGATGAGTGATGCTAAAAGCAATGACTGTCATACTGGGGGCTGTGTTGTTTGCACTTAGTGGTAAAGTGCATGTGTGTTTCTAGGTTCTTTATCACTGTTTCCTGCACCAGATGTCCTTCTACATCTTACTATTTATTTTCAGCATGCTTTTTCTGATATGAAATCTTTCTTGTATATTGCTCTGTTTTTTCCCTAGGCAATCTTAAGTTTGCTATGTAGGAACATGTGAAATAATTTGAGATTTTGTTCTTATGACTATGGCACCCTACACATTTCATTAAATACAAACTAGAAATTCAAATACCAAGATAAACATGCATTTTAGGGTTTATATCAATAAAGTTCTTTTTAATCCTTATTATTTTCAAATATAGCAGATGAATAGAAAAAGAGAAAAAAGGAAACTACATTTTCCCCCCTTACTTAGAATTCTAGATCTTGGTTACAAAAGACATCATTTATACTGCTGACACTATGATGTAATATTTTTAGCTAATGAATTCAAAATAAATCATGCTATTGAATTTATAATTTAGACATTTTGCTGTGCTTCTTCATGTGTACATCTTCTTTAAAAAAATTTTTTTTAATGCTTATTTTGGAAGGAGAGAAATACAGAGCGTGAGTGGGGGAGGGGTGGAAAGAGGGACAGACACAGAATCAGAAGCAAGCCCCGGGCTCTGAGCTGTCAGCACAGAGCTCTAGACGGGTCTCAAACTCGCAAATTGCGAGACCATGACCAGAGCTGAAGTTGGACGCTTAACTGACTGAACCACCCAGGCGCCCCAACATGTGTACATTTTCTTAAAGTGAGGATGTTTATTCAAATTGTTCTATCTGAGAGTACTTTAGTTACATATACATATACATATACGTATACATATACATATACATATACATGTATATGTATACAACATATACATTACATATATATATGTATATGTATACACATGTATATGTATGTGTGTATATATATATATATATATGTATGTGTGTATATATATATATATATATATATATATATATATATATATGTATATGTATATTTTCTCCCAGGAACAGACTCTGCATCCAGCAGCCTCAAGAGTTATGCTAACAGTTACAAGTTTTGCTCCTTCTGGGTTCATCGGCCTTTATCACTCAAGCACAAAAGGCATAAGTGGAAACAATCTCCTCCTTCCCCCACTCCCCTTTTTTTTCTCTTTTCTTCTTCTTTTTTTGGAAGGGAAGGAATAAAAAGTCTAGGATTCTATTGAGAATAACAAAGAAAAAAGGCTGGATTATTCTACATGGTATTATACCTGTTGTTTCTGCATTGGTTATCTTTTATTTCCCCCTAAAATCCATGTAAAAGAAGCCTTAAAATTATATTTGTCTCTCAATATTAAAGAGAAGGAATGATTATAGTTGTAGTAAAAGAAAATGTTTTTAGGATTCTGAGAAAATTCCTAAACCAAAGGAAATGTATCCACTGAGATTGAAAGACATTGTGCTATTACCCAAGGGATTTTACAGGAATGGAAAAGACATTATTCCTGTTCTCAAGGAATTTATGACCTAAAAGGAAATTAAGAAAAGATGTGAATCTCACTGAAAGTTGATGCTGCACTTTTCTATAGTATTTTCCCTTTGCACCTTTGTGGACAGAGGAGAGCTAAATATGAACAATAATTATTTTAAAAGTTCCCCTCTGGAGAGAATTAGTATTATGGAAAATATCAAAATAGTGCTTCAGAGGTGAGTGGTGAAGAACAGGGTAATGAAGAGTTAAGACTATGCCTATTCACTATATGAATTCACTATATGAATTGTAAAGAGTTAATGTTTGTTTCTATGTCAAGTCCCTATATCCGCCTTCCCTGAGTCAGAAACATTATCTTCACCCCCGGATACCCAGTGTCAGTGTTCCTCTCAAAGTGACCATATCCTCTGTCTTCATGGATGCTGTTTAATTGTTCGCTCACTCCTCAGGGAGAACAAACTATATTTATTTATTTATTTATTTATGTATTTATGATTTTAATTTTAAATATTCTCTATACCCAATGTGGGGCTCGAACTCACAACTCTGAGATCAAGAGTCACATGCTCCACTGACTGAGCCAGCCAGGTGTCTCAAACTGTACACACTTAAAAGCTAAGAAATTTATTTTATTAGTGTTTATTAGTAAGGTTGTCTACATATTGCTTCTTCCATAGAGAAGCTAAAATTACAACAAATAGCTGAGGTATAAAATAGAATATGTCATATTAATCTTTTTCTTATTTTGAAATGGTACATGAATTGGTTTTGAGAAATTGATTTGACTGGATGGAAGTAAAAGTTTTGAAAGTGTATTTAGAAGTTAAAAAGATTGAATGACATAATGGAAGAAAAGAGTGGAAAATTGGAAATAACATTTTCTCTTTTGCAACCACCTTTCTCTCAACACTTCTGCTTTGTGTGAAAGTATTTGGGAAGTATTTTAAGATCTCCCTTTTCCTATGTGACCATATTTTGTTATCAGTATAAATGTAAATAAGATCCTTTAATTCTTTCTTACCCAATTTGTATAATTTTGCATTTTCACTAAAATCTCTGTAACACTGATGTGAAAATGAACTTAAGTAAGGCTGCATTGGTATAAAGAGATACTGTGTTGGAGTCCTAGAATCACTGAATGTTAGGATTTATTGATCTTGTGCCTTCCATTTAACATTGTTTTCCATAAAAAATATGGCACAGGAATGTTCTTCCACTGCCTCCTCCCAACTTTATTAAAATATTATTGACATATAACATTGTGTAAGTTTAAGGTGTACATACACTGATAAATTACAGTATGATTATCACTGTAGCATTAGCTAATACCTCCGTCACGTCACACATCACCACTTCCTTTATATAGCAAGACTATTTAAAATTTACTTTCTTAGAATTTTCAAATATACAATAGGTACTGTTAACTAATACAATACTGTGCATTAGAATCCTAAGACCTTATTCACCTCTAACTGCAAGTTTGTACCTTTTGAGGAACATCTACCTAGTCCTCCCACCCTTAGCCCCTGTTAACCTTCATTCTACTTCCTACTTCTACCAATTCAGCTTTTTTAGATTCCATATATAAATGATATCGTATAGTATTTGTCTTTCTCTCTGATTTATTTCACCTAGCATAATGCCTATATATCTATCTCTCATCAGGCACCCCTCACATTTCTCTCTCTCTATATATGCATCTTCTTTATCTGTTCATCCATTGATGGGCACTTGAGTTGTTTCCATATCTTGACTGTTGTGAATAATGCTGCAGTGAAGATGGGAATGCACATATGTCTTTGAGATCTTGATTTAATTTTCTTTGCATATATACCCAGAAGTAGAATTGCGGGTTCATATGGTAGATATATAGATATAGATATAGATATATAGATATAGATATAGATATATAGATATAGATATCTATATATATCTGTATCTATATATCTATATCTATACAGAGATATAGATAGATAGATATACACACACTATATGTATATATATATATATACACGTATACATACGTATATATGTATATATACGTGTATGTGTGTGTGTATGTATATATATGTATATACAAATATACATATATATACATATATACATATATGTATATGTATGTATATATATGTATTTATATATATATATATATATATATATAGATAGATAGATATATGTTGGATCCTCCATACTGTTTTCCACAGTGATAACAATTTATGTTCCCACCAATAGTACGTAAGCATCGGCAGAGGGATGTTCTTGTGAGGTCTTGGATGGAATGTTTTCTAGACGTTCATCTCATATTCTGCCTTTAGCAGGGCAACTGCAATGAAAATCTTAGGTACCCTTTGTCTACATGTTATGGGAATCTCACACCTAGAACATCTCCTAACCAGCTGGTTCTCTCCTTTTGCTCCCTTGAGATTAATCCTTAGGGGGCGCCTGGGTGGCTCAGTCGGTTAAGCAGCCGACTTCAGCTCAGGTCACGATCTCGCTGTCCGTGAGTTCGAGCCCCGCGTCAGGCTCTGGGCTGATGGCTCAGAGCCTGGAGCCTGCTTCCGATTCTGTGTCTCCCTCTCTCTCTGCCCCTCCCCCGTTCATGCTCTGTCTCTCTCTGTCTCAAAAATAAATAAAACATTAAAAAAAAATCCTTAGGTTACCACCATCAAAGTTACCCTTCAGGTCTGTGAAATAGTGGCTTTGGGGAGAGCGCAGGTGACATGCCAGTGAAGAGACAGTAGGAGTGTCAATTAGAGAATATAAAACCAAAAAATTGTAGATTTTCAGTCCATAGCTAACTGCTCTGTGCCCCAACCATAGCTCCATTATACTTCATCATGCAGGTTTTTTCATGGTCTGAAAAGATGTTCAGGTTTTTAGTGGAATGTCCCAATCTTGAGTGATTACTGTTACTGAGCTGTTGTAGTCTTGATGTTATAAGAGGAAGGATTATCATCTTCTATTTACCTGTAATTTTTTCCATTGTATGTAATGATTCCAGGGTAATGATAATTGCTATGAACCTCACAAGGGATATTTTAATAATTAAAGTGACAATATCCTAAGAAATATTATATATACAAAACAAAGTGAGTAAAGTAAGACGTATTTAGTGAATAATTTAATGCAACAGATTCCCCTGTCCTTGCAAAACAAATTAATAAGATGTAGTGAACTTCAATTTATTCTTTTCAAATGTTTACTCTTGAAAGTCACTAGAGTATTATCTTCAACAAAAAATAAAAAAAATTCTCTTTTTCTCAGTCCCCACAGTTACGATGCTGCCTTTTGTTTTAGAACTCACAAGCATTATATTTCAATACAGAATTCAAATGATAGCTTAGTTTTTAAAAAAAAAATTTTTAACGTTTTTTATTTGTTTTTGAGACAGAGAGAGACAGAGCATGAATGGGGGAGGGGCAGAGAGAGAGGAAGACACAGAATCGGAAGCAGGCTCCAGGCTCTGAGCCATCAGCCCAGAGCCCGACGCAGGGCTTGAACTCACGGACCATGAGATCGTGACCTGAGCCAAAGTCGGACGCCCAACCGACTGAGCCACCCAGGCGCCCCAATAGCTTAGTTTTTAAAAATAATGCTATGAATAGGGAGGTTCTAATGTAATTTATGGGTGAAATAGTCTCCTAAGACTATTCTCTATTGAAAAAAAATTCTAATTGTGAAGTCAGGATTTTTTTTTTCTGTTATTAATGGATGTAATTTTATGTGTGCACAAACACCTCTGCACATGTATATGCGTGTGTGTGTGCATATGAGTGTATGTAACATGGAGGTGTGCTCTGTCCTCATATTGCTCACACATCTAGTATGCTGAGCCACTTGAATATTTTTGATTCAAACTCTCATCTCAAGGGTGGTAGAAGGCCCCGAATCTATAGGCATTGGGAGCAAAGAGGTTTCCATTCCTCTCATCTCTGCCTGTCAATCTTGCATTTACCAATGCAAGAGCTAAACTGTCAGATATGCTCCAAAGAGTCCTGGTGAGCACATCTTCCATCGTATCCTTCCATGATGTGTCCCAAGTCAAGCCTGTGGTGCAACCAGACTTTAATGAAGATTTTCAGAATATATTAGTTAGAGTATAGGTTTGGATGTATGTAAGAGAGACCCACATTAGCTGTGAGCTAAACACTGTAAAAGTGTATTTACCTGGCTTTGCAATAATCTGGAGGCTGATGACCTGAGACTGGTATGTTGGTTTTGCTGCAAAAGGTCATCCAGAGGCCAGGTTTCCTTCTGTTTGTAACTCCACCATCTGTAATGTGTTAGCCTTGTTGTTGTGGTTGAAGATAACTTGCTATCATATCCATATCCTGGGCATCAGGATAGAGGGAGAGTGAGGTAATGGGATATCTTCTTTCCCTTTAAAGGTATATCCTCCAAATTATACAGAATTACTTTTCTCAAATTCCATTGGCTAAAAATTAGGCCCATGTGCAAACCTGGCTGCAAGTAAAACTGGGATATATTTCCTCTGGGTGGCCATGTACTAAGTTAAAAACAGAGTTCTGTTTTATCCAACAACAGCAAAATACACATTATTCTCAAGTGCACACAGAACATTCTCCAGGTCAGATCATATGTTCGGTCACAAAACATAGCAAATTTAAGGAGGTTGAAATCATACCAATTATGATTTTTAACCACAGTGATATGAAGCTAGAAATCAAGAACAGGAGGAAAACTAGAAAATATGTGGGAATTAACAGACACACTCCTGAACAACCAATGGGTCAGAGAAGAAATCAAAAGGGCATTAAAAATATATTTTGAAACAAATGCTAAAGTAAACAAAACATACCCAAACTAATGGGATATAGCAAAAACGGTTCAAAGAGGGAAGGTTGTAGTGATAAATGCCTACATTAAACAAAGAGAATGATCTCAATTAGACAACCTAACTTCACATCTCAAGGAACTAGAAGAAAGAGTAATTAAACAAAGCTCAAAGTTAGTAGAGAGAAGGTGATAATAAAGATCAGAACCAAAATTGATGAAATGGGGAATACAAAATAATAGGAAACATCAACAAAACTACGTTGGTTTTTGAAGAGATAAGTAAAATTTATGAAATTTTAGCTAGACTTACCGAGAAAAAAGAAAGAAGACTCAAATAAATAAAATTATAAATGAAAGAGGAGACCACACAACTGATCCCACAGAAATACAAAGTATCTTGAGACTACTGTGAGCAATTATACTCCAACACATTGGACAACTTAGAAGAAGTGGGTAAATCCCTAGAAACATACAAGCTACCAATAGAATCTTAAAGAAATATAAAATCTTAACAGACCAATAATGAGTGAGTGTTGAATCAGTAATCAAAAAGCTCCCCCAAAAAGAAAAGCCAAGGACCAGATGGCTTCACAGGTGAATTCTACTATGTTTAAAGAAGAATTAACACCAAGTGTTCTTAGACTACAAAAAACTCATACAAAAAAAATGAGTACATCCCTAAACTCATTTTATGACACCAGAATTACTATGATAACAAAGCTAGATAAGGATACTACAAGAGAGGAAAATTATGGGCAAACATCTCTGATGAGTATAGATGCAAAGATTCTTAATAAAATACTAGCAAACTGAACTCAACAGCGTATTAAAAGGATCATACACCACGATCAAGTGGGCATTATAATTGGGATGCAAGGATGGTTCAACATTCACAAATCAATAAATGTTACACCACATTAACAGAATGAAGGATACAAATCAAATGATCATCTTAATAGACGCAGAAAAAGCATTTGTCAAAATTCAACATACTTTCACGCTACAAACTCTCAATAAAATGGGTTTGGGGGAATGTACCTCAACATAATAAAGGCTATATATGACAAGCCCACAGCTATCATCATACTCAGTGGCGAAAGGCTGAAAGCTTTTCCTCTAAAATCAAGTACAAGACAAGGTATATACCATGCTTATTCAACATAATAATACAAGTCCTAGCCAGGGCAATTTTGTAAGAAAAAAACTAATAAAAGGCATCTAAATCAGAAAAGAAGTGAAATTGTCTGTATTTGCAATTGACATATTTTATATATAGAAAAATTCTAAAGACTCCACCGAAAACCTTTTAAAACAAGTAAATGAAATCAGTGAAGTTTCAGGATACAAAATCAATGTACAAAAATCGGTTGCATTTGTATACACTAATAATGAAGTATCAAAAAGAAAAATTAAGACAACAATCCTGTTCACAACAGCATCAAAAACAATAAAGTACTTAGGAATCAATTTGACTAAGAAGAGGAAAGATGTATACACCCAAGGTTATCAGATATTGATAAAAGAAATGGAAAAAGACACAAGTAACAGGAAAGATATCCTGTGGTAATGTATTGGAAGAATCATTTGTTAAAATGTTTGTACTGCCCCAAAGCCATTTATACATTCAATGCAATGCCTATCAGAATTCAAGTAGCATTTTTCACAGAAATAGAATGATCTACATTCATATGAAGCCAGGAAAAAACTCACATATCCAAAGAAATCTTGATAAAGAACAAAGCTGGAGGCATCACAATTCCTTATTTTAAACTGTTTTACAAAGCTGTATAGGAAACAAAACAGTATGGTACTGGAATTAAGACAGACATGGAACAAAGTCAATATTTCACAAATATAGTCAAGTAAGATTTGACAAGGGATCCAAGAGTAGTCAGTGGGGGAAAGGGTAAGCTCTTCAATAAATGGTTACAGAAACTGGATATTCATATGCAAAAACATGAAATTAGACCCCTGTGTCACAGCACTCACAAAAATTACCTAGTGATAAATTAAGACTGGAAGCCATAAAACTATTGGAAGAAAACATAGGGGAGAAAACTTCTTGATGTTGGTCTTGACAATAATTTTTCTGATATGACACCAAAAGCACAAGCAACAGAAGCAAAAATCAACATGGGGCTACCTTCAAACTAAAAATTTGTACAGCAAAAGAAATAGTCAGCAGATTGATAAGGCAACCTGTGAAATGGGAGAAGATATTTGCAAACCATTTATGTGGTAAGGGGTTAATATTCAAAATATACAGAGAATTCATGCAACTCAATAGAAAATCAAAACCCCGATATAATTACAGAATGGGCAAAGGACCTGAATAGACATTTTCCCAAGAAGACATACAGATGGTCAACAGACACCTGGAAAGGTATTCACCGTCACAAATCATCAGCGAAATGCAAATCAAAACAAGAATGAGATATCATCTCACATCTGTTAGAATAGCTATAATCAAAAAGACAAGAGATAACAACAAGTGTTGGGAACGATTTGGAAAAAAGAGAACCCTTGTGCACTGTTGGTGGGCATGTAACTGGTGTAGCCACTACGGGAAACAGTGTGGAGCGTCCTGAAAAAAAGGTAAAAATAGAGCTACTGTGTGATCTAGCAATCCTACTTCTGGGTATATCTCCAAAGGAAATGAAATCAGACCTCCAGGAGATATCTGCACCCCCATGTTCATTGTAGCATTGTTTGCATTCTAGTGAAGATATGGAAACACCAGTGCCCATCCACAGATGAATGGATAAAGACGTGGTATGTATATGTATGTGTATACACCACAAAAAAGCGATAATACTTAGGCATGAAAAAGAAGGAAATCCTGCCATTGTGAAAACGTGGATGGATCTGGAGTGTATTATGCAAAGAAAAATGAGATAGGGGAAAAATACTGTATAATTTCCCTTCCATGATGAATCTAAAAAATCCAAAGTCATAGAAACAGAGTGGTAGTTGCCAGGGACTGGGGGAATGGAGGACATAGGGCGATTGATCAAAGGGTACAAATTTACAGTTAGAAGAAGTTCTGGGGATACAGCATACAGCCTGGTGACTATGGTTTACAATAGTGTGTTGTGTACTTTCAAGTTGCTATAAGAGTAGATCTTAAGTATTCTTGCCATAGCAACTATAACCAAAAAGTGATTATGTGAGGTGGAGGATGTGGTACCTAACCTTGTTGTGGTAAACATTTCACCAGGTATACATGCGTAAAGTCATCACATTGTACACCTTGAATGTACACAAAGTTATTTGTCAATCATATGTCAGTGAAGCCGGAAAAGAAAAAGCAGCAAAAAAACCCCAATCCTTAAAGGTTCTTTTTCAAGTTGGAGGAGGAAAGGATATGAGGAATGCTTAGCAGTGGCCCCTACAGATGCCATCTTTGGCTTAGGGTTCCATCACATTATAGCTGAGTCTTGAAATTCCTTAGAGTGTTCCAACCAGCTGGGCATTTTCTCTGGTCTTCTGTTCTGTTCCGGCTTCAGCCTCCAACCAGGCTGCAGGAGCTCTTACATCCCCCTTCTCCTCTCTTCCTTAGCTTTGCATCTGTTTCCGTCAACCTGCAAAGTTTTCTTTTCTATATAATCAGAGCAGCTTTTGTCTATCTCCTTACCCAATGCCAGAACCATGCTTCAAACTCACCTGTCACAGGGACCAAACTGATAAACTAAATAAGTGGAGGGGGCCAGGTGTGAGGTAGAAGGGAGTAGTGGAGACGGTGGCAGGTTAGAGGGTGCACGCCCCATCTGTTGGAAAGACAGCCTATTCAACTCTGGGAATAGTGACCTTCCAGAACCCAGCCCAGGTGGCCACATCTCCTAACTTTCACAGGGGAGTTGAAAGTTTGGGTTTTTGGGTGAACTTTCTTATATTTAAGTGTTAGCAAGGGAGTCCTATTTTTTTCAAAACGTTATGGCAGCCAGCAGTGAAATTTTGCTGGCTGTTCCTGAGCTGATGTTTTACAGACTTGGCTTTAGAACATCCAGGCATTACCCACGGGGACTGAGCTTCATAATTGTCCAATTTGGGCCTTACCCTCATGGAGGCTTTCTCTCTCTTGGTGATTGCTGCCATATGCTTCCCATGGATATAATAGTGCCCTGACTCTGAAGTGTGCTTAATAGTTTCCTAAGAGTGCATAGTGCTTATCAACCTTTAACAGTAGCCCTGATATTTGGCAGAGCTAACATTATTTTTACTTGAAAGATGAGGAAACTGTAGCTAGCAAGGTTTAAATTCCTTGCCTAAATATTTTAACAAAAATGAGGCAGAGGAGAATCAAGGACTCCTATCTTCTGACATCTTGCTCAGGGCACTTCTCATTCACTTCAGTCTTTTGAGAACTGTGAATGGTTTAAATATATAATATATTGTGAGATCTCAGCTCTCAAGCCCTCAAGAAGTACTTGAAAATCATTAAAAACTCACTTCAGTTTCCTGGGAAGTAAACATTATTGTGCTATTTTATAAGAAGAAGAAAGGGACTCAGGTTCATTCACCGTGGGAATGTTGTCAGTTTCAAATTGCATTTCTTGTCTTTGTATTTCCCAGTTTGATACTCCACGGACTAGAATTTTATATGTTTATTGTTATTCTCTGCTGTGATTCTAAATGCAGCATCTTCCTTGACACGAGAAATCATTTTAAGCATATAGCGAACGCTTAGTACATAGTAGCCATTGTCAGTGAACCAGAGAAGATAAGTCTTTGCTTGTGATAATTATGAGAGTTATGCAAATCTATAACAAATAAGGTGCATATTCATAAGAATTGTAAAATAAGATTAATGCATTAATGCCTGTGGGGGGAAAAACCCCAAAACCAAGGGATGCAGAAGGGATGTCTTAGTGTGGTTTCTTTTTGTCAGTTGATTCTAATGAAGGGGCCTCTGGGAAGGCAGTTTACTTGGGAGTTGCTTGTACAGAGAAGGGAGAGAATAGAAAGAATTTGAAATGAGAGAAGAAAAGTTGATATGAAAGGGGTATTATCGAGCTGGTCCCCACCCTGGGCAAGTGCAACCCAATCACACAAAGACTTTGTGAGGGATATTTCGAATGTCTCGCAGAATGATCTGTCCGAGGACTGTCTGGAGAAACCTTTGCCTACTGACCTCCGTACTCTGCAGGTTGCACATGGATGTGTGAGAGGGCCTCCCACAGGTATGGAGCTCTGTGGCAGCATCGGGGAAGCCCTGAAGATAAAGGGAAAGTCACTGAAGATGGTGTGTGCGTAAGGTAAGGAGCTATCAGTGTGAATTGACTTGAAGCCTGAACAAAATGATCACCCTGAGCATGGCTGACGACAAATGTGGGGCCAAGAATCTGTTAGGCTGTGTACAAGAGGTGTCTGATGCAAGGTCTTGAAAATAAGAACAATGGTGCCCCATTTGGCTATTTCAGTCTTGAGGCTCATGGTAAGCAGTGTAGCATGTAATTCTAAATAATAGAACTATTTCACTATTTCTCAGTGTATCAGCTTTATGTGCCTACTTCCACACCCTCCTCTAAGTTGTTTTTATTTTCGGGTGTTTTTTTGGTGACTTTGTAGTTTTAAATAATATACTGAAATGCATGATTTCTTATTTTATTACATTTCACTGGTTTATTTTGACTTCATATTGAGACTTTGTTACTTCTACCATTGCCTTCATCTATCTCAGCGCATATTTGCCTCCAGGAGTTGACAGCTGTACCTTTTATTTTTTACAGAATCAAGGATGATAGCCTTTACATTCCCTTTTATGTCCTTAATTAAGGTATCTGTGCTTTCTCTACAGTTTGATTCTTTAAATATTTATTTATTTATTAATGTTTGTTTCTGAGAGAGAGAGTGAGGGAGGTCATAAGCGACGGAGGGACAGAGAGAGAGGGAAACACAGAATCTGAAGCAGGCTCCAGCCTCCGAGCTGTCAGCACGAGCCCGACGCAGGGCTCGAACCCACAAACCATGAGATCATGACATGAGCTGAAGGAGAACGCTTAGCTGGCTGAGCCACTCAGGCACCCCTACAGTTTGATTTTAAGAGTTGCTAATAAACGGCATTTAACTATTTTGCCTATATAAATATCACTCTACGCAAGGCTGAGTAATATTCTAGGGTTATATTTTTTTCCAATGATCCTAAATCATGACTCTTGTACAACCTGAAAAAAAATGTATGTAACATTAAGGTCCAAGTAACTCATCTTCCTTAAATGCCATCAGATTGTGAAAATCACTCCATGTGTACTTCACTCTGTGTGGGTAAGCGTGCGTGTGGGGTGTGTATTTCTCTGGAGTTTCTAATTGCCTTTCATTTCTTTCTGTTGAAAGAAAAATAACGCCTTACACACCATATCACTTCTAGTCTCTTAATCATTCTATCTGCGGAATGGCGTTTTTCCCTTACGTTTTCTTTTTGAAGACCTTTTCAGTGGTCTTTACTTGGTGTAATTTTGACCAATTGTGTTTTGTACTTTCTCAACTTTGAAGATCTTGAGATTATATTTACTATACTTCTACATTACATCTAGCGTTTCTTGGATCTCATGTTTTCCCTTTCTTGATTTTGACTGAGTTTGCTTGTTTCAATATGTTCTCAAGTAACTCAGAAACAGTCTTGGCCAGAATTCTTATAAGTCTTAGACATCTGAAATACATTTTTTTGCACTCATATTTGATTGATGATATAGCTTGTCTGGAAATCTAGTTCAAAATAATTTTCTCCAGTTCTTTGAAAAGTACTACTCCATTGTCTTCTTGCATAAAGTTTCCTAAGTGAGAGCCCTAATGCCGTCCTGATTCTTGTTGTTTCAGGGTGGTTTTTTTGTATGCAATCTTTTCCCCCAGATTCTACCCTGGAAACTTTCGGGATCTTCTATTTCTTTACCCTTCTATTTCTGAACTTTTAAAACAAAACATCTAATTCACTGGCCAAGAGCTACTTCTTATAATAGGATACTTGTTCACGGAAATGTTTTGTATTTGAGAGAGAGAGAGAGAGGGAGTGGGTGTGTGTGTGTGTGTGTATGTGGGGGTGCTGGTGGCAAGTAGGGGAGGGACAGAAAGAGAGGGAGAGATTCTTAAGCAGGCTCCGTGCTCAGCATGGAACCTGGTCGTGGTGCTTGAGCTCACCACTGTGAGATCAAGACCTGAGCTGAAATCAAGAGTGGCTCGCTTACCTGACTGAGCCACCTAGGTGCTCCCATGAAACTGTTATTGATTTTTGCTTGAAAACTTCCTTTTATACCAGCCAGAGCCCATCATGGCCTGGATCCTATGTGCTCCTAATTTAAATATCACTTTGTAAATGATATGATATGAAGGGAATGTCTGGACTTGGCACTGTGAACTCTTCATAGTCCTATTTTTGAGGGTTACTGTTGGGATGGCTTTGTCAAATGAAGGTTGGATAACTTTTATTCTTGAACTAGTTCTTTCTTGGGTACTTCTCCACAACATGGATATTACAGTGCAGTGTTGGAGAAGGCCAAAGGCAAGCACAGCTTCACGGTGTCAACCTGCAGAATGAACCTCAACCTTCACCCAGAACCCACTTGTTACCTATCATTCTGTGTATGACCAGGCCTCAAATGTGCCATACTTTTATTTGTTCTTCTCAAACCTGGAATACATTTTAGTTTTTAATCTAAAAACAGAAGGTGTATGGGGATGCCTGGGTGGCTAAGTTGGTTAAGTGACCGACTGTTGATTTCAGTTCAGGATCAAGGTCATGAGAATGAGTCCCATGATGGCTCTGCATTGGGTGTGAAGACTGTTTAAGATTCTCTCTCTCCCTCTCCCTCTGCTCCTCCCCAACTTGTGTGTGTGTGTGTGTGTGTGTGTGTGTGTGTGTGTGTGAGCGTGTATGCTCTCTCTTAAATAAATAAATAAATAAGTAAATAAATAAATAAATAAATAAAAACAAAAGGTGTAAGTGTGTCTTCTGAATCTGCTTGGCTCTCAGGTTCCTGTTAGTCCAAAGATGTATGACTTCCAAGAGTTCAGTTTTCTTCTTTCCCTGCCCCATCCCATAAAAATATGATGCAGAGTCAACATTCACACCAACAAGCTTTACTTTCCCCAGTTGGTTTATTTGTTTTTTTTAGAGACGATCTCTCTGATATATTCGCTCGGACTGCAAATTACCACCATGGGTTGCTATTGCTCTCCACATGGGGAGGGAAGGAAGATTGTGTTGGTTTTACTTCATTAGTTTACCTGCTTAAATTCCTGCTTCTGCTTCTGCTCCTGCTTCTGAGCCTGGGGTCTCTAGAGGGAAGCAAGAAGACTGAACCCTCCTCTCACTGCAGCCTGTATCTACGCATATTCCTGACTTCCTTTACTCCCAACACTCAACATGCTTCTTCCCCAAATCTATCTTCCAGAAATTTATTGAACTAACAGCTCTGGTCCTTCTCCCAAATGAATCCTCTCCACTTGCTGGGTTTAATCTCCTCTTCTTGAGGAGGAGATTGTTTGAGGTTGTTTTTTCTGGCATCTTCTTAGGAAGCTGAAGTACTATCTATTTTTACTTTTGTTCTAACTTCTTAATACAAACCAAAACCCTTTCTTCCCTGCCCTTAATTTCTTCTTGGAAGACGCTGATTTCATATGTGTTTCTCACTACAGTCTTGATAATAGAGATATTGGTATTCACTCTTGAGAGGGAAATAGATGTGGTGCTTATGAAGACAAGGAGCACCTTTTCTAATTGTTTCTTTTGTCATGCAAATGGTAACAAAAAACTTTTCACACCTCCTCCCAAAGATTTGATACCCTTTTAGCGCATGGGAAATTTTTTTGATTTATGAGCTCAGTGTAAGAGAAGAGAAAAATGTAAAATTATATGGTAATGTTTTCCAAAAGTTATTGTTATGTGGTGAGCCTGTTTTTCTGTCAGCTGGGAGTCTTGTGTAGATAATAAATCCCCATCAGTGATTTAGCATGTATAAAACACATCAATCCTTTTTATTATATTTTGTGAGCCTTGACATTTATGATAATTTCCCCATATCTACTTAAAACTCTTTCTCTTATGATTGCATTATTAAAGTGGATTTTTTGCCCTTGTTGGCTTATCTCATTAGCATGTGTTTATCATATATTTTCAGGGTAATTACCATTTTGGAATAATGCACACAACATTAAATGGATTCCCTAGTTTTAAAAGGTGTCAAGATAAAGGCAGCAGCTTCACCCCTCCTCTCTCTAATCCCCATCCCCTTGAAAGACTACAAAAGACATTTTGATTTCTTGTCACTTGGGTCAATTGGATAATGGCAAGGATAATATGCCCCCCTACTGTGTGTCCACAGTGGGTCCTGTTAGGAGAAAGGAATGATGGGAACACATTTCTATGGTGTTCTCATTTTCAATGCCTCTGTTGTCCATCAGTCAGGGTCTTGATTTCTGGACTGAAGAATGGACAGTATCCTAATTGCTATTTGTAGGCAACGGGAAAGTCTCATGTTTTTTTCTTATCCTCTCTGAGTCAGAATGACAGTTTGATGTGAAAGTAAAATTTAGGGACAGGATCATTTTTGAGTTTCTAATTATCAACTAAAATGATAAGATCTACTCCTATTTGTCAGGGCCCAAATAATTAAAATGGCTCCCCCTTTCTCCATTCACAAACATATATGAAGCAAGAGTAATGCTCTCTGCTATCATTAAAGAGATCACTGGAAGCTGTTGATGTACCTTCTGAATTATCAAGAAACTGCCAGAGAACATTCTATGTATTTTACCATTGTATTTGTATTGTGTAGCACTCGATTATTTGAGGTCTGTTATCAATTTTTGGCATTCTTGGCATTTGTCAGAGTGTAATGAGTCAGAACTAAATTTTTAATGCATTCTCTTTGTTCCTCTTTAGAGTGTTTTTCTTGTTGTTGTTTTTTGCTCTTCCATTAGATATCTTGGATTAGTTTATGAAGTAACATAAATTATAGAAAATAATTTCAACATGTAACATAGATTTGAATTATAATCCTGTTGGAGGCACAGTATTTGAAGAACAGAATTTAAAAATAATAATCTATCCATACACAAGGATGAGAATCTCTTCAGTTTACAATATTAGACTTGTTGGGGCCCCTGGGTGGCTCAGTTGGTTAAGTGTCCTACTTCAGCTCAGGTCATGATCTCACAGTTCCCAAGTTCGAGCCCCATGTTGGGCTCTGTGCTGACAGCTCAGAGCCTGGAACCTGCTTTGGATTCTGTATCTCCCTCTCGCTCTGCCCCTCTCCTGCTCATGCTCTGTCTCTTTCTCTCAAAAATGAATAAACATTAAAAAAAATAAAACAATTATAAAATATTAGACTTGATAATATTTGAGAAGTATATTTTTGATAGTTTTAATTCTTGCAAAAGTCCAAAGCATATGTGAAACATTCTAATTTAGGGGGTCTGCAAAGCAAGATAAGGGGCACCTGAGTGGCTCCTTCAGTTAAACGTCTGAGTCTTGGTTTCAGCTCAGGTCATGATCTCATGGTTTGTGAGTTCAAGCCCTGTATTGGACTCTGTGCTGACAGTGTGGAGCCTGCTTGGGACTCTCTCTCTGTCCCTCTCTCTCTGCACCTCCTCTGTTCTCTCTCTCTGTCTCTCTCTCAAAAAAAAGAAATTAAAAACAACAACAACAAAAAAGAAGATTGAGGGTAGCAGTCTCATTTGACAAATTTCTTTTGAAGGCTGACCCTATTCTAGACACTCTGCGAGGTACTGGTAATAGAATGGCAAACGTTGGATCCTGTTTCCAAAAACTTACAGTTCAATGGAGCAGACAGCTGAAGCAGGAGTAGGAAAATGAGTAAGAATAACCACAACATGTAATTGAAGTGAAGAAAACAAACAATGGTTAATACTTAGTAAAATAGTGATGGTGTAAGCATTCTGTCTCTTTTAAATAGAGTGATGTGGAAAAGACTGTAAAGAAATCAGACATGGGGCACCTGGTGGCTCAGTTAGTTAAGCATCCAACTTCAGCTCAGGTCATGATCTCCCGGTTGATGAGTTCAAGCCCCACATCGGGCTCTATGCTGACAGCTCAGAGCCTGGAGCCTGCTTCAGATTCTGCGTCTCCCTCTCTCTCTGCCCTTCCCCACTCATGTTCTGTGCCTTTCTGTCTCAAAAATAAATAAAACATTACTATTTATTATTTATTATTTTTAAGAAATCAGACTTAAGCTGAGATTTGAAGATTGAGAAGGAGTCAGCTATGCCAGAGGCAAATGCAAAGGCGGGGAGTCCGGGCTGAGTTTGAAATTTTAGTGGACTTCTCAGAAGCTTCTTTAGCTAGTACATATGAGCAAAGAGGGATAAAAAAGGGGAGGAGAAGACCACAGCAGAGGGTAGAGAATACATGACACAGCAAAATGAGAGGCTGAATATACAAATGGAAAATTGCCAGATCAGATATAAAAATGGAATTTTGAACCTACAACCAACTTCTTATCTACACTAGACAACCCAGGAACACAGCTGGCTACAAACAGACTCACAGGAAACCAGATTGTTGTCTTCATTGACAATCCCAGAAGCTAAATGATAACTTCTGTAATGGTTGGCCCCAAATGAACAGGATTTGATTAACAACTGGCAGCTTTCCTAATTTTTGTTCTCACTTCCAACTTTGGACCAGCCAGAGAAAGCCAAGCACGTCCCCTGAACTAATTACGTAGGATGCCTCCCTTCTACGTAGACTGCCTATAGCCTCCCTATGCCCACAGTCTTCAGTAAGGCACAGAAACCCTCCCTTTTTTCATTATAAAGCTTTCCCACTGCTCTGCCAGTTTGAGTGTCTACCAAAATGTGAGTGATGGTGGCTGATTCCCTTGCTATAGCAAGCTCAGGATAAGTAGCCCTGCTTTTCTCACAGGGCTGATCTTTATGTCTGCACTTTAGAGGTGAGAGGAAAGAGTTTGAAGTTTGTTCTGAGGGCAGTGAGAAATGCTGGAAAGACTTTAAGCAGGAGAGTGACATGATCTGGATGAGGCCTGGAGCTCATCTGTGTGGGTATGTTCAGAACAGATAGTACTGGGGTGATAGAAGAAGTCGAGAGACATGTTACAGTGGCACTTTGGGAAAGAGGGGGTGTGGCGAAGTCTGATGGCAGTAGTAGAAATGGAGAAAATTGGACGAATGTGAAATTTATATGTTTGAGGAACAATTGTCTCTTTATAGGAATAGAAACTAAACAGTCTGATGAATCACTTCTCTGGAGGTCTGACTACGTTCGTGACTATCTATTTAAGCTGGTTACAATGAGAAGGTACAGGGGAACCAGCATTCATTGAATCACGTGGCATCTGAAATAATTTTAAGAACTTGAGATTTCCAGGTCTCATCAGGTTGTTACTCCCTGTTCGTGTTCATTGTTCTGGTTCCATCCTGGACCTTTTCTCTAGTCCTACTGTGCTTCTAAGCCCCAGATGGTCCAGGTAACCTCGGGCAATCCATGGATGGCATCTTAATTTAGTACTTCAGCAGAGAAATAATGCCCACTGGCCCTGCTTCTGTGGAACCAGGAATAATACCCCTATGTGTTTAAAGTCTCCTTGACAAATACCAATAAGAAAACACTGATGAAGAGACGCTCTCAAACCTATTTTCTCTGTTGAGGGCCAAAAAAAATCTACCTTGAAACCTGAAAATTAGAAGAATTCTCACCTGCATTTCTGCGCTTGTCTTTCATCTCTGAGGAACTAAATACTGCAGCTTATTTGCCCAAACTGATGTGGGAAGGAAGATTTAAAATGAGAATAAGTATGTAAAGAGGCAACAGGAAATGCCAGGGGAAGTATCAGATAATATTTTATTGCATAAAGAATTCATTCAACAAATCTTGTGCTAAGCTTATGTGTCAGGTACTGATCTTGGTTGGCGTCTTGGTAAATAAGATAGGCTAAATTCCTAATCTTGTGGCATTTACATGCTAACAAATATATAAACAACGTGAAAGCATGTAAGTAAATACTTATGTTATCATTTAAGATAACACAGAGTTACTGTCCTGGGGAAAAGGTAAGCAGGAAAGACCTAGATGAGAGGGTGAGCAGTATATATACAACATAGAATAAACTCAGCTATTGAAAATATGTGTATAGAACATGGAAAGAGGCTTAGTATCATTACTCTTCAGTGAAATACAAATCAAACTGTAATAAGATACCATTTCACATCCAAAATGATGGATAAAATAAAAAATACCGAGAATACCTAATATCGGTGAGGACTTGAAATAAGTGGAATGCTCACATTTTGTCGGTAGGCTTGTAACAGTGATATGGCCACTTTGAAAAACTGGCAGATTGGCGGGAAGCTAAACGTATATGCACCCAGTGACTCAGAAATAAGAAACTATGTCCACAGTAAGACTTAGACAAAAATGTTCATAGCATCCTTAAAATTTGGAAACAACCGCATGTCCACTAACAGGAGAAAGTACAAATTAACTGTAGTATATTCATACAGTGGAATACTCCTTTTTAATAAAATAGGACAAACTGTGATATTCAACAGCATGAATGAATCTTAAAAACATTCCGTTGAACTAGGGAAGTCAGACATGAAAGAATGCATGCTATATGATTCTGTTTAGTTGAAATCCAAGTTCAGGCAAAAGTATTCTATAGTAATAAAAATCAGCAAGTTGACTAGAAGCAGGCATACGGGAACTTTCTGGGAGTGATGACGGTTATGTGTTATATTTTGATTTACATTTTCGGTATATGACTGTGTAAAAATAGCCAAAGTCATTGAGCTGTGCATTTTTATTGTATATGAAATAGTCCATTATAGTTATAGGGTACAATAAACTAAAATAAAGTAGATTTGGAAAAGAAAAAGTGATTTACGTAGGGAGAAATGCTTGCCATATACTGTCAATACATAGGAGAGTTATGAATTTTGTGTAGGGTATGATCTAATCCTAATCTTTGTAAAATGGATGGAAAGAATGGGTCTAGAGGAAATTGGCCACAGTGTTAACAGTCATGATTCATTGTTGCTGGTAGGGTTATGGATGATTGTTACTGAGCATCATTATGACAAGTGGTTGATCAAGAAATGTAAATGCTCTTGAAGGAGAGAATCAAAACAAAAATACATGCATACCATAAATATTTTATTTAGACTTTCTACCAATAAATGCTTATTAATTTCCTAGATATTTCTTGGAGAACATAGGCTTTTTTTTTTTTAAGTAAAGTGTCTTTTAAGTAAAATTGCCACATGTTTTTTTCCTTATAAAAATGACGCCACTTTGGCTTCTCTAGTAAAAAGAGGTTGTGGAAACAATCTGAGTGTAGATTATTATGATGAAAAAAAATTATACCCACACTTAATTCAACAGCAAATTTTAATTACTTATCTTTATCAAGTCTTTCCTAAGAATTCAAATTATTTTTATAGACTCAATAGCTCTCTTTTTGTACTCATATTTTCTTGGTTTATGTGACATTTAATTACACTTCATAAACACTTTAATAGGTACAACTGGCATAAATGAATTTGTGAGTAAATAATCTTATTCTGGCAAGCATACAAATCAGTCCATGAGATGAGACATTGCAAATGTGTCAGAGATAAACTTACCAGCCGCAAGCAAATTTGGTCCATTCTGGGCATTAGTCAGTAATTCTTACAGAGAAAATGAAGAATGTTGAGTAGTGTAGCAAGTCTGTTAAGTAGATATCAGTTAGGAGAATTCCACAAAAATTTTCCAGTTTCCTGCATTGATCATATAATGTGCCAATCAGAAAAAAAACAGATGTTTACATTATGTAGAATTTATATTCTTGGCAACAGGGAAGTTAATAACACAAGTAAAAGCCATTTTAAAAATGAGTATTTGAGTGAATTCTGTAAATTTGGAAACTATGAGTTACTTCATACTCCTCAGGACTCATTTGACATATTTTTAGCTCTGCATTTTGGGAAAGGGGAAATACAGAAAAAAGGAAAATATTGGCAAATCTTCTAGAATCTGATCGCAGACTCCTCAAGGAGGGGGATTTGGGCTTCTGCCCTAAAGACAGTGTTGGGAAGATGGCCTTTAGGAAATACAAAAGCATATCAGCCCAGGGACAGTGTGTGAATTTGTCGGTGCATTGGGCCACAGCAGAAGGACACATGGGAAGTGAGAAGCAATTCATGGTGGAAAAAGTAGATAGGCTTTGGGACCAGCTCTTCCACTTTGTCTCCTCACGGACTTCCAGAACTTAACATTTACGAACCTAAATCCTGACTTGTAAACTTCAACTGTAGTTGTCCAATGCAGAGGTGCTCTTGTACAAATCTTGTGAGTTAATTTATCTGAAGAGTTTAGAAAAACATCCAGTGCACTGGGAGGGTTTTAAAAAACCCATTCTTGGGGTACCTGGGTGGCTCAGTCGGTTAAGCGTCCGACTTCGGCTCAGGTCGTGATCTCGTGGTTCGTGAATTCGAGCCCTGCGTCAGACTCTGTGCTGACAGCTCGGGGCCTGGAGCCTGCTTCGGATTCTGTGTCTCCCTCTCTCTCTGCCCCTCCCCTACTCGCACTCTGTCTCTCTCTCAAAAATAAGTACAGATTTTAAAAAATGAAAAAAAAATTCTTATCCCTAAATCCTACTCCATCCTACATACCCCATAAAAGTGTTGTCTGAGGCAAATGGGAGTGACCCCAGATGTTTAATTTGTGACTCAGACAAGGATACCTTTTGTGTGTCCCTGAGAAATACAGGTGAATTTTCTTGCTGCTAAAACCTATGGAGACAGGAATTTTTGAGGGGGTGAGAGAAACCAGAGTGCATGCAGATCTTTTTCCCTCTCCTTCTGTTTACGGATCAGTTCAGGACCACTGACACTTCTGCTCTGTCATGCCTTCCCCAAGTCACATTTAATGGCTTCCTATTATTAAGACCTGTGGACAATTTTAGTGCTTATCTTATTTTCCTCTGAATGACACCTGAGACTTTTGATTATGCTTACCTTTTTAGCTCTTTCTGTTCTTTTGGCTTCTGTAACAACTCTTATTTCTGCTTTACGTCCAGCCCTTCTGTGGCTACATTTTAATTTCCTTTTATGCGGATGCCTAGGTGGCTCAGTTGGTTAAGCGTCTGACATCTTGATTTTGGCTCAGGTTGTGATCTCATGATTCGTGGGTTCGAGCCTTACATTGGGCAACCTGCTGAGAGTGAGGAGCCTGCTTGAGATTCTCTCTCTCTCTCTCTCTCTCTCTCTCTTCCCCCCCTCCCCCACTCACAGACTCTTTCTCTCTTTCAAGAATAAATAAATAAATTAAAAAAAAAAAACCTTTTATTGGCAATGCTTTCTTGGCCCATCCCTGTAATACTGTTATTTGTCAAGTGTCTTTATTACCCCCTTGTGTTTTTGTTTTTCAAACTGTTCCTAATGGAATTTACCTTTTCCCATAGCTTCAGCAGATGCATGATTTCTGATAGCACCCAAAGGCTGCTGTTAACCAGAGATTAACTTCAGGATTTAAGATCCCCGTTTCTTCCCTATGATCGGGCTTCACAACATAGGTGTCTCCTCAGTTGATGGAAACATATTCTCACTTCTCCACTCCATCTCCATCCACCCACATTATGAAATGATCATTTCTTCCCGTAATTCCTTATTTTGTTGAATGACACATCAACAAATGACTATCCACAGAAAGAAGATGTGGTATATCTATACAATGCTGAGTATTACTCGGCAATCAAAGAGAATGAAATCTTGCCATTTGCAACTACGTGGATGGAACTGGAGGGTATTATGCTAAGTGAAATTAGTCAGAGAAAGACAAAAATCATATGACTTCACTCATGCAAGGACTTTAAGAGACAAAACAGATGAACATAAGGGAAGGGAAACAAAAATAGTATAAAAACAGGGAGGGGGACAAAACAGAAGAGACTCATAAATATGGAGAACAAACTGATGGTTATGGGAGGGGTTGTGGGAGGGGGGATGGGCTAAATGGGGAAGGGGCACTAAGGAATCTACTCCTGAAATCATTGTTGCACTATATGCTAACTAATTTGGATGTAAATTGAAAAAAATAAAAAATGAAACAAGTTAAAAAAATAAATAAAAAATTTAAAAAAAATTAAAAAAAATTAAAATTTCAATTTCAATTTAAAAATTGAACAACAATAACAACAACAACAAAAAAAAAACCAAAAAACCCCACAAATGACTATCCATGACAGAAATCAGAGTTCTTTGTCTCCAGCTAAACAACCAGAAGGCCAAATTGATGTACTTTTTTTGTACATACTAACCCACCCGTGTTAGTTCACTATTTCAGGTGTCCACCTCACCTCACAATAACTCAGGAATCTATTCTGATTAGCCTAAACCAATTATTTTCTCATTCCCAACCCTACTTCTGTTTCTTTTAACTTCTTGTTTGAGTAAGAGCCTTTAAGGACTCCAAGGCTTCCTGTTGATTATGCTTCTCAGATTGAACACATTGGAATTCTTTTTTCCCCTCAGTTGAATTAGCAGGATTCAATTCTTTGGGCACTTAGTATTGCTATTTGTGCTATTTACACTGTTTTTTTGTTTTGTTTTGTTTTTGTTTTTTGGTTTTTTTTTTTTTTTTTTTGATGACAGTTTCCTGGGATATTTAATACTAACATTGGCCTCTAAACTCCATCCTGTCTATGTTTCAAATTGATAGCTGTCTACTGTGCAGATAAATCTTATAATTGTTTGCATAGCTAAACCTAGCAACACTCTTTAGATCCTCTATCAATGAAAAAAGTTTCTAATAGTGATAGAATGTTTCAGAATTCCTGTAGAGTTACAATACGGTGAATTTGTCTGCAGACTATGATGAATTCCATACATGAGTCTGTTTACATGTTACTTTGGTAGTTTAGAGCCTATTTGCCCTAAATAATACTGTATTTGGTCAAAACAAAAACTGGGCTGTAAAACAAACACAGCTTTGTCAAAGACTATGAATTTATGTGAGGATTTCTGCTTTAGAATAAAGAGCTTGGCAATTAGCTCTTTGATGTCTGAATACAATTCATGCTAAGTAATGATTCTGTAGGTTTGCATGGGACCAAAAGCTGAATCAGAGTCAGGAAAGTAGTTAAACTATTGACGTGAGGGTGCAAATTAGAGAGAGAAATGGAAAGGATATTTGTCTTCCATTTCAATTGCTTTTGACATGGAGACAAATTTCATCTCTCTCTCAGATGGTTAACCATTGAGAAACATTTTAACTTTTTTTCTTGAAAAACTAAATTGTAACTCTCTTCCCAAGCCACTCATTTGCTTTTCATATGAAAAAAAAAGGTATTATTTTGAAGATTATGCTTAACCAATATTAAAAATATCCCAACAAAGAATAATACCATATGTGACTTTCCATTTCAAAGAGGATGTCAGGCTTAGCTGTTTAAAACAACAACAACAACAACAACAACAAACCAAAACTTAAGTATTTTTAAGTGTCAGACTGGCACTTTATTGCTATAGATGTTAGTGTGTGTGTGTGTGGGTGTGTGTGTGTGTGTGTGTGTTTGGTCATCATGCTGATAACCTGCCTTGAGTTCACACTTATCAGTACATTAATTATGTATTAATTAATTATTGGCAAATTTCACTCACATTACAATCTCAAATATTTAAAAGGGATGATATTCATCATTATTATGCATTTCTATGTTGACTTCGTCATTGAAACTAGACTTGGCTCAGTTCAGTCAAAGTCTAGTGCCTGAAATCACCAAATGGAGAAGGCTCAACCTTTACATGCAAAACATTTTACCTATATAATCACAAAAATAATGGAAATTGAAATATCAACATAGCTTTCCTCATATCATATTATTAAGATGAAGAATATAAAATCCAACATATGTTAGGGTTTAAATAAATAGACACTGTTATATATTCCAGGTGGAAGTTACACATTTTTAGTACAGTAGTTTTGAAGACAGTCCAGAAATACCAAAAGCCTAAAAAATATTAAACTTCTAGGATTCAGCCTAAGGAAACAACCAGAAATATTAAACATAATCATGCATAAGAACATAAGGTAATATTGTTTATAATAACAAAAAATTGGAAGTGATCTAAAGTTTGAATAATAGAGAACCTGTTAAGTAAGTTATGGAACATCCACAAAAGCAGTAATATTATATATGGTATAGTATGGCATAGTAGATCAAAGAAAAACTTTGTAATTTTTTCTAGTGCTCTGATTGGTATTTAAGGTTGGGTAAATGGTCCTTGAACCTATGATTTGTTATTGTGTTTGATCATTGGTTAATTTGGAGTTAAAAATCTATGTATCTTTGGGATGGCCTAGCTGGCTCACTCAGGGGAGCGTGACACTCTTGATCTTGGGGTTGTGAGTTCAGGCCCCATCATGGGCATAGAGATTACTTAAAAAAGAAATCCATGTATCTTTTTAGAGATTACTCTACCTGCCCTGTTAACAGTGGACTCTCCCCAAACAGAAGTCACCACCTCCTAAGTGTGCCCTGTGAATAGTATTATAGTGAGTGTTGCAAAATATGACCCAGACTATAAGTTATATATACAGAGATAATTTTATGTATTGATGAACAATCTTTCCCATCAGCTGCCACCTGCTGGTGAGCAGGAAAATAAATGTAACAAATTTGAATCTATTATTAAGCTTGAATCTAATAATTTAATCAATTTCTTTATTAATTTCGATCATTATCTCGGATTCCTCTGTCTTTTGTCCTTCCCTGACACTTCTGCAAGATGACCACATGGGAGAGGCAGAATTTATGGAAGGACAGGAGCCTGAGATTGCCATACTCCTAGTTACTTACATCCTTTTAGTATTCTGGCTCAAAAAACCAACAGCAAAGCCAACAGTCATGGAGACAGAAACAAAATTTTTGTGCATGATTGAATGCATTAGAGATATGTGAAGTATCATATGAGTCATTGTTTTAGTCTGTCACAGCAAAGTACCACAGACTTGGTGGCTTGAACAACAGAAATCTATTTTCTCACAGTTCTGGAGGCTGGAAGTCGAAGATCAAGGTGTCAGCAGGCTTGGTTTCTTCTGAGGCCTCTCTCCATGACTGGTAGATGGGCATTTTCCTGTGTTTTCCCATGGCCTTCCCTCTGTGTGTAACTGTGTCCTCTTCTTAATAAGGATACTGGCCATATGAGATTATATATAGCCCGTCCATATGACTGCATCTTACCTTAATTACTTCTTTAAGACCCTATCTCCAAATACAGTCACATTCTGAGGTACAGGAGGTTATAATTTCAATATATGAATATTGGTGGACAAAATTCAGCCCATAGAAGTCATGGCCCTGTGTTTTATGAATAAGAGAGGCAGAACATACATTTGACAATTATTTTATTTTATTTTATTTTATTTTATTTTATTTTATTTTTTTCAATATATGAAATTTATTGTCAAATTGGTTTCTATACAACACCCAGTGCTCATCCCAAAAGGTGCCCTCCTCAATACCCATCACCCACCCTCCCCTCCCTCCCACCCCCTTCAACCCTCAGTTTGTTCTCAGTTTTTAAGAGTCTCCCATGCTTTGGCTCTCTCCCACTCTAGCCTCTTTTTTTTTCCCTTCCCCTCCCCCATGGGTTTCTGTTAAGTTTCTCAGGATCCACATAAGACTGAAAACATATGGTATCTGTCTTTCTCTGTATGGCTTATTTCACTTAGCATCACACTCTCCAGTTCCATCCATGTTGCTACAAAGGGCCATATTTCATTCTTTCTCATTGCCACGTAGGACTCCTTTGTGTATATAATCCACAATTTCTTTATCCATTCATCAGTTGATGGACATTTAGGCTCTTTCCATAATTTGGCTATTGTTGAGAGTGCTGCTATCAACATTGGGGTACAAGTGCCCCTATGCATCAGTACTCCTGTATCCCTTGGGTAAATTCCTAGCAGTGCTATTGCTGGGTCATAGAGTAGGTCTATTTTTAATTTGACAATAATTTTAGCACCATGTAAGAGTATATCCCAAATTTATAAGATACTGTCTTCCTGCTTCTGGGTGATGTTGAACATCACCTTATACCTTCCAATGTAAAATGGGCTAAGTGGTTCAAAAGAAAATGGTTTTTGAAATACCAGTTAGTAAGTTCACGAATGCTGTTCACGTACACAATTCAGAAGAGGAATCATTCTCAATAGCTACCTTTCCATAATGTAAAGGGTCCAGTGTAATCTGGCCATGTAGGTCAACTGACAGCCACCTGTGGCTCAGTGTTGTTCTCTATTACTGGTATATGAGATGTGTATTAACCAGGTCTTGTTTCGTGAGGGCCAAGTCCCAGTGCAAATCCTATGCATTCACTCTGACTTGCCATCATGGCTACTTTGTAGCACATTTAGCAAGCACTGAGATAGCCATACAAAGGTCAGCTCCCATCTACCTGTTTAAGATACTTGGAAGCATTGTGTTTAGTGAGGGGAGTGAAGAGGGATAGACAGGTAAGAATCAGTATTCTCACACCATAGGCTCATCCATATACTTCTCCAAATCTTCTTTAATCCATTTTCTATCTTGTTTTTGACAAATCTTTGGCTATTGATGAGCAAACTATTAGCCACTATATCTCTGCCTGAGGCCACATCTCCCTTCAGGCAAGGTGGACCCAAAACCCTACTGCTCAAACATCAGTCTCCTCATTTCTCACTATGTTAAATATACACTTACAGCATGGCCCAATAATTCCACTCCTAAGTATCTACCCAAGACTTATGGAAGCCTATGCCAATACAGTGATTTGTGCATGAGTATTTTAGGTAACTAAAATACTCTAATAGCCTAAAATTGGAAGCAATCCAATTTTTACTGATAGGGAATACTAAACTAATTATGACCTATGATATGAAATACTACTGAGTAACGCAAATGAATGGAACTGCTGATTCATACAGCAACATAAATGAACCATGGAGACATTATGTTGGCATAAAACCAGACAGAAAAGAGTATATCCTTTTATATGAAGTGTTAGAACCAGCAAAACTAATCTGAAGTAACAGAGGTCACAGTAATGGTTCTCTGTGGTGAGGATTGGTGAGTCTGGGGAAATGGGCTACGAAGAAGCACAAAGAACTTCCTTGGAATATAGACGTGTTATGTATCTTGATTGAGATGTTGGTTACCTGGACATTTGTCACAACTCATCAACCAGTATACTTAAAATCTGTGGAATTTATTGCATGTGAATTATACCTTAATCAGGTTGATTTAAAAATGAATTTTGCCCCCTGGGGTTTCTCCCTTTTTCGCTATCATTCAAGGCTACCCATGAGTGGGGCTATAATTACTACAAGAATGTACTTCCAGCTGATGCCGACATTTAATAAAGTGCCATCTGCAAATAAGGCTTGAGTGATTTTCTTCTTAGTCATAGAGAGTTTCCCCCAAGGCCCTGTATGTGGATTTGGGGAAAGATGGCTGTGTGACAGGCACAATGGGAAATGGGTCCATCTGTTATGCAAAATAGTTGTGCCTTCCTGACCTTCTCAAGCCCCATATTGTGTCCATTACTTCTACATGGTAATGAGAAACTGCTGGGTATTCAAAGCTTTGTGGGTGGAAGCATCAGGCAATACCAAGTTCATTATAAGTAGCGCAGATCATAAGCCACCCCTTGCTCATGTCCTGTGGGCATGTGTTCACTGTGCAGTAGAACTATTAGCAGCCAGACATTAAAAAAAAATGATTTGCTCAACAGAGTATAGCTGTTTAAAAATCCAGGTGTCACTGCTGTGATTCCTCTATCCAGTTTTGCAACAGGCTCCAAATAATATTCCAGGCTGCCTCACAGACTGTAAGCACAATGGAGCTCCGTGGCCATAAGTAGCAACTGGCAGTACGTGCAAGAGATCGATTTCTCTTGGTCTAGGATATCTCCGTGTTAGTAGCTCTTTGGGTTGCTCAGAAAACACTGCCAAACAGTGTAGTTGAATCTGGCATATTCAAAACCCAGAGACGGGTTTCTAAAACCCAAAGATGGCCTTACATTTCTGTGCCACTTAGAAGTAGAAGGTAAAATGTGTTACTTCTGGATACATAGAGCTTCAATGATGGTAGGCCTTGACTTTTCTTTAAAACTCTCTTTGAGATTCCAGAACATAAGTGTCAATCCAAGATATCTAGAGTGTCTGTTGTCTCATGCTCTCCAAGTCCTATTGATGTGATGTTACCCATATAGTGGAGTGATATAATATTCTAGAGAAATGAGAAAAGAGGTGATTGAAGTTTTCGTCCACTGAATTATGACATAAAGACAGAATTGATCAGTCTCGACACAAGACCGCAATCATGTACCATTGTCCCCTTAATTTTATCCCCTCTAGATCAATAAATGTTTCCCATGTTCCAGGGCATGTGCTCGTTTGATCCAGTAAGCAGGCTGCATCTTGATTTTTAGCAGATAAAGTTTACATTTTTGATTTGTGATCACAGTGATTTTCTCACAGTGGATATGCATGGGTTTAACATTTGGGTTTCCCTGCGGTTGTGCCCCTGTGGCAACAGGAAATGCTAACCCAGACTCAGGAGACTGGCAGGTGAGTAGGGTGACCAGTCAACTACACTGCACCAATGGTCAAGGTGTGTTTTCTATCATTATATTTGGAATACACAGAAGCATGACCCAAGTGGTGTGAGTGTAAGCAGAACATCTCACTATTACATTTGGTGATTCATAAAATTTTTACCTCTGCCCCTATAACTATTAGCTTGATTGCTTTAGAATTCTTAATACTCAAGGAATAGGAAGGAACCCAGAGTTCAGCAATCTTAATGCCTCCAACTCTTCCCCCACTCACAGCTTCATCTCCCGGAAAAATTGTAAGAGTGGCTTAATATGTGCTACCCCAAAGTCAGGGGCGAAGCACTGGGTTCATACCTGAAACTTACTCTTTTCGCAAGAGAGTGGAGCATTTTAGTTCTCCCGCAGATCTTTATATAATTCTAGGACACTTGAACATCTGCTTTTCTAGTTCATAGAGTATTAGTATCAGCAACACACTAATGGCATGAAGGAGTATGACACATACTTTGCTGGCAATAGATAAGAAAAATATTGTTAATACAACATAAGAATTCAGGCTGTTTTCTATAGGCTTTCGACGTGTTTTAAATATTCCACAAGAATTCGGTATTACTTTTATGTATATAAAAAAGATACCATAAAAGGCTCCCCCAAAAGGTTTTCTGGGTGCTTTATATTTAGGAATATATCCTTTACTTGTTATTGAGATGTATAGAGAATAATATAAAATGAACACTGGTAATTATGATCTTGAGACAAAAGCATCAACTGAATTACGTTTATTACGTTGTGTGTAATATGTCAGTGAGGAGTGAAATAGATTTGCAGATGTTTTATGCAAGAAAAGTTATTATAAATATTTTTGAGGTGTATTTTTCTTTTTTCTTTTTTTTTTTTTTTGGTCAAGTCTTACACGAAAGAGTTCATTCTCCACTCTGTTGATCATGGATAAATAGAGTATGATTGTGTTCATTAACTTGTTAGTGTGCTGTACTTGACCTAGGTGTGAAGGAAAACTGCTGTATTGAAGGCAGCTGTATGCAGAAAAGTCACGGTCCCTCTTCACACCGGGTGAAGGAGATACATATATAAATACAAAGACAACTAACAATTTTGGGATTGCGATAGGAATAAGCCATTGAGTCATACAAATAATAAATGATGTAAAATGGATTGGGAGATCGATTTGGCTGCTATAACAGAGGTCTAAGACAATAATGGCTTAAGCAAGTAGAATTTAAATCTCTTGCATCAGCTTCTATGGCACCACTGCTCTGCAGAGTCATCAGGTGTCTGGCCATCTCTTGTCATCCTCTGCCATTCTGATGGTTTTGCTTTCATCTGTATGGTCCAAAGGGTATGCCCCTTCTCTATAGTGTGTGACCCAGAAGTTAAATACATCAGTTCCATTCACATTCCACTGGTCACATCCTAGCCACACACCACACCTATTTGCGAGGGAGGTTGGGAAGTGTAGTCTTGCACCTGGGTGTTTATGTGCTCAGCTAAAAACTGAGAGTTCTGTTGTCATGGGAAAGAAGGGGAGAATGGATATTGGAGGAGGACCAGTAGTCTGTTCCACAATTATCATGGCCTTATGTGGCAAAAGAACCCTTCTTGGACACATAAAGCTTGAGCTTTGATGAATGAACGGAGTCAGGCTTGAACCAGGTGAACAGCATGAAGTGTAGAAGGGGTGGGAAAGATGCTGACAAGTGTATATGATATCCAAGGCCAGTGGATCTGTAGGAAAGCTGTAGCAGAGGGTTGGAAGATGAAAATGGAAAAGAAAATTTTGTTTGTATTATAGAAGGCTCTGAAAGCAGATTAAAGGTAAATCTCTCTATATAGAGATATATAGAGATATATACATTATTATATATATACGTGTGTGTGTCTTCTTTTTTTAAAGTTTATTTATTTTAAAATTTGTTTAAACACACATTCTTTTTTTAAAGTTTGTTTGTTTTGAGAGAGAGAAAAAGCTTGAGTGGAGGAGGGGCAGAGAGAGAGAATCCCAAGCAGGCTCTGCACCGTCAGTGCAGAGCCTGATACAGGACTCGAGCTCATGAACTGTGAGATCATGACCTGAGCCGAAGTTAGATGCTTAACCAACTGAACCACTCAGGTGCCCCTATAGTCTTTTTTTTTTTTTAATTTATTTATTTTATTTTTGAGAGAGAGAGCGAGAGCACATACAAGCAGGGGAGGGGCAGAGACAGAGAGAGGGAGATAGAGAATCCCAAGCAGGCTTCACGCTGTTGGCGCATGGCCTGACGTGGGACTTGAACCTACAAACTGTGAGCTCATGACCTGAGACTGGATCAAGAGTCGGGCTCTTAACTGACTAAGCTACCCAGGCACCCCTATGTATGTTCTTATTCTTGGAAGTTCTGTAATGTTCTAAATGGAGCAAAGGTAAATGGAAAATTACTTGAGTAAGATTCATTTGACTCTGATGTGTTGTTTAGGCCGGTGGAGACAGAATGGGGTGCTCTGTCTTACAAGCATGCCACAGTAGACCAAGCATGAATGGAGAAGGATATGCATTTCAGAAACAGCCTGGTACAACAGAGAGGTATTTTCCAAATGAAGAACTGGCAGGCCTCACTCATTGCCTCCTATTTGGGGGGACAAACAGAAGTCATTGATGTCTCTAGGATTTTAAGCCCAGTTGGCTATGGGAGACAGAAGTCTGGAGGGCAGCACATTTAAGCCAGAATATTATCAGCTCACCATTAGTTTGAAGTGAGGGTGCACTATCCAAGGAGAAACATCCAACAGGAAATTAAGGATGTGTGGCTGGAGATGTGTAGGATGTGTGAAAACAGTAACTCCACCACCAGTCAGATGAAATGGGAACAGATATTCTGCACAAAAGGCTGGGATAGAAGGAATGTGGGCAAGCTCTCTTCCTCTCTTCATAAGCTCCCGCACCCAAGGACTTAAAAGATGATGATGTCTGTGTGCAGCAGGGAAGAAGAAAATTATATCTAGACGTAAAAGAGGCAGGATCCTGAAGGCAATTAGCGTGGAGACAGAAGGTGGCAAGCTGGCGCTGTCCATCATTCCTTTTCAAGCCTTCTCACTCGACCACACTTGAGTGATGATGGTATCTTAACTTAGGGGGCAGTGCTGCTCTGGCGGAGAGAGCGATCAGAAAAGAGCAGTAGAAGAAAAGCTGTTTCCCAGCCTTCTTCACTCGGGCTTTGTGAGGACTTGGCTACAAGACTTTGAATGAGGCTTGCAGTAGTTACATGAACATCATCCATTCATACGCCCGCTTGCCTTGATGGATACTTTGGACAGATGCATTATCACCTAATTGATGAAGCACTTATCAATTTTCCTTGATTGTTAAACCAAAAAGGGCCTAATAAACAGTATTTTTTTTTTCATAGAATTGTAGCAAACTTACTCGGTTAAAAAATCAGACCTGAATTCTTACAAGGATATTTATATATATTTTTTCATTTGTAAACCAAATTTTTGTGAACATTTATATGTTCCATGGTAGAAATTATACTATTTGATGATGAATAGCCACCCTATTGATGGTGTTACACATATCCAGTGTTTATGCCACATTATGTGTTGAAAAATCCCCACATAATTCAGAAGGCTGAACCGCTGCTATCTTTGAAGATTTGAGAGGGGAAAATATGGATGTGTACCTTGTAGGTTTCACCTATTAGTGTTATCACGTAGAAATAGAAATATCATCTGCCATTATATAGAGTATTATACATAATGTTATGTATTTTAATACATTATGTTGTATATTTATATAATATATGTATAAATATATATACAAAATTGTATATATGTATGTGTATGCATATGTATATACGCATATATGTATGTGTATATGTGTATACACACATACATGTATGTATACATATATACATACGTGTATACACATATACACATACATATATGCATACATATATACATACGTGTATACACATATACACATACATATATGCATACATATATACA